>NC_034410.1:18935395-19234651 GCF_002078875.1 Numida meleagris | reverse complement strand
TCCTTTGTTTCTGTGTTCATGGCTGTTGTGTTTGGGTTTATCCTCACTTGTTGCAGCCTGGGACTTTGCTACCCTGCTGTTATTGCTGTGCTTTCCATCGGGTTATAGTGTTACATTTATTTATTAAGTATAGATAGTAGGTAGCAAGCAATTGCAAATCTGTAAATGGTACTGAGCTGAACAGCGTTCAGTGGGACCCTGTGGTTCAGCATCAGAAAGAGTCCAATCCCAGCTCTTCTGGATGTGTGCATACAGGAGAGCTGTGTAAATACTCAGTGTGAACTATTTATGTGTCTATATATACATAGAAATGCAGTTCCTTGTATACGTGTGTCTCCTAATGATTATCCCTTTCCTTCATGTGTTTTCTCATACTTGATTCTTATGGTAAGCATGCCCACAAACACTAATCATAATGTACATCATAAATAAATCTCATTTTATCTATGCATATGGCTATATTTGGATACTTCCATTCTGCAGATTGTCTCTTTATAATACTGTGGGTGTTCTGTGCAGTCTTTAAGTTGTTTTTTTTGAAGTAGATAGTCCTCTTTCGTCTGTGAAGACATATTAAGCACTTAAAAATGGAAGTGATAACTTTTAAAGCATTATTTATTGGCTGCAATTTTTATAGTATCAGTAGATAAAGACTGTAAGCTTTTCCAGGAATAAGTGAGCAAATAAATGCTGCTGGGGCTATTATCTGGCATGTCCCACCATCATTTTTGAAACTAAACTGTGAGGAAAATAGGTCGCTCCAAAAGTAATGCCTCTTGTTCATTTCCATGGAAACTACAACAGCTACAAAGAGCACAATAGAACTAATTGATGGAACAAATTTTCAACTACAGAATGCTGTTTTTCAACATAGTCACCAACATTTACCATTTTGTGTTAGTGAGCTGATCTTCATTTTATGGTGTGACAGCTGTGTATGGCTGTCTGGATCATGGCTTGACTTTCATGTTGCTGTCACTACTGCTGAAACACACTATCCACCGCCTCACTGTGTTCATATCCATTGTTGGGTCTCTATAAACATTCAGCAACCACTGGTGAATGCCAGTGGGTGCCATTTTTTCTGCATGGAGAAATTAAGTTCCGCACTCTTGCTTTGTGCACACTTCCATGTTAGGCACAATTCTGTCAGACTGCCCCTCTGCTGCCATCTGTCACACAGCAGCAAAATGTAATGGAATACTGGAGGGAAGGTTCAGCCTCTACTGCCTTACCACCAACATCTGCCTCTGATGCTGTGTGCCAACATAAAAAAGCAGGAGGCATTGCTTTTGGAGCAGTCCTCCTATTTTGTTATGAAACAGTTCTGAAGATACCCACTGAAGTCTCATAATCAGTTCTTCATTCTTTCTCATATTTCATTCAGGAGGAGGCTATTTTATTATTTTAATTGTACCATCAGGTACAGCAGGACTTAAGCATTTACAAGCCAATACTTCTCTTTGGAAGCAGTTGTACTTAGAATGCTGCTGAGGACAATACTGTGAAGGAAATATCAGTCTGCCTAATTAGCCCTCTTCAGAAGTGGAATTTGTAATAGACCTTGTAAAGGTTTCCAGTGAAGCTTGAACGAGTACGTTCTGGTATTTTTATCATGCTGTGTGTGTTATATAGTGTCTCTCCTCGTGGTTTTTCCATTACTCCTTGGGGGTAATTTTCATGACTTTCTGAAATAGAATTTATATTGAGGGAACTCCCAGTCTTTTCCCTGGCTGTGTTCCTAAGGGTGCAGACCCTGATGCGTGCACTGTGTGCAGCGGTGCGATTGCATCAAGCATGGGTGGGGGAGAGCTCTGGGCTGACAGAGGTGCTGGGAAGGCTGCAGGGTTAATCTGCTGTATCCCAACTAGTAGCTGAGCTGCTCCTGGTGCAGTGCAGTCCTGCGAACAGGCAGCAGTCAGGAAAACAGTGCTAACCCCTGACATGTTGTTATATTCTTTAATGTTTCCAAAGCCGTATGAAGAAATGTTAACTCCTCACTCCCCACCAGACTGGTTCTTGCCAGCAGCCCTGCTGCGTGCTCCACTGTGATATGTTCTGTGGGCTTAAGCATCTTTCTTTAGAAAAACAAACAAAAAAAGACAACAAAGAAAACTCTTTCATGGTTCCCGTTTAAGCCCCAGGATCTGACAGAACAGCGGAGGCACTGTGTATGCTTTCATAGAATTTGTAAGCCCAACTTGTGCAATGAGTTTACCAAAACATCAAGGTTTCTTTAGCGTATCTGTTTCTATCAGAAGCATGCATTTTTAAGGTGTCCCTTGGAAAAATTATTGGTGTTAAAGAATAGAGTAATCAGTTTTCTTGGTAACATCATACATTGGAATTGGAGTGGCAAGGAGCAGGCCTCGATGAAAGGATTTAATCTTCTCTTTTTTCAGTAGTTCACTGCCAGATCTGTAAAGCGCTCGCTTTGCTGGAATGATGTCTGACATGGGGTAGGGTCTCTGGTCCTGAAGAACAGGGAAGAGAATGAAAGGAAGAAGCAAATCACGACTTGAGATGGGAGTTCAGTCAGGAGGTACAAAGAGAGAAGAAGAGTTTGTGCAAACAAATCAACCTGTAATAATGAGGTGTTGTTTCTGAAAGGACACACGTGATTTATATATAGGGGATTCATCCACACCAACTTGAAACTGTCTATAAAGCAAATGGTACTTTAAAGCTGTGTGAAAATCCAGCTCTTATCCAAAGCTGCTAGAAGACAGATGGAGACAGGCAGGGCTCTGAGCAAAGTCAGAGTTGTGATGTCTTCTGTCATGTCCTGGGTCTTACAGAAACCTTAGGTGCAGTAGTGAGGCACCTCTCCTGGGAGCAGTTAGCTCCTCTGTTTCTGCTTGTTTTTATAGGCAAAACTTTTTGGCTGATGTTCTGACTCCTATGGCACGCGATATCCTGAGCACTTCAGTGTTGGTCTTCAATTGCTTTTGTTTTCACTGGTTTGTTAGGAAAAAAAATCAGCCCTTATGATTTATGAAACACTTTAGCTTTCTTTTCCCTATAGCTGCATTTGCTGTTTTCCACTTTGCTCTCAGCTGTATGAGCTGAGTAAAGGAAGCATGGAATGTGTATGTGAAACACGGTTTACTATATCCTGCTTTGCTGCCTCTGTGACATTTGCTGATTTGGTTTCCTGTAAAAACTCGGATACATCAGCTCACTTCTGGTCATAGATAACAGGCAGGAAGAGCTGCCAGGACTCCAAAAAAGAATGGCCCATATAAATCCTCTGCGCAGCACTGAGCTGAAGTGAGTGTTTTTATTTTAGGGAGAAAAAGCAAACGACATGTTTTGATACTGCAGAAGGAAGCTGTTCTCTGAAAATACAGATATCTGCAGTTGTTCGTGACTTTAGACCATTGCTCTACAGAAGTACTAGATAAGATGACCGTGTTGGTATGAAATACAGTGCAAGCACGAAGCTATGGTGTCAGAGCTCCCCATCCTTCTGGCATGCAGCCACTGCCTGAGCCATCCCATGCTGGGCTGGCTGAAGGAACAAGCAGCTCCGTGCCCGCTGTACAGTCAGAAACAGGCTGTGAGGGTTTCTTATGCTGAGCTGGGAATTGCAGCTATCTGATTCCAGGAGTGCTAGTGGAGGTAATCTGAGTTGAGTTTATATGCCTGTTGGCACAGACAAGGATTGGTCGATGGCAAACCAGGGCATTTTATCTGCACACTCTGACACTACTTTGACAGGTACACTTTTTGCTGGGTAAGGAGCTGGCTGGAGGGCCGGGCCCAGAGAGTGGTGGTGAATGGAGTTAAATCCAGCTGGCGACTGGTCACGAGTGGTGTTCCCTAGGGGTTGGTGCTGGGGCCTGTCCTCTTCAATATCCTTACTGATGACATGGATGAGGGTATTGAGAGCACCCTCAGTAAGTTTGCGGATGACACCAAGCTGGCAGGAAGTGTTGATCTGCCTGGGGGTAGCAAGGCCCTACAGAGAGATCTGGACAGGCTGGATCTCTGAGCTGAAGCCAATGGGATGAGGTTCAACAAGACCGAGTGCCGGGTCCTGCACTTTGGCCACAACAACCCCAGGCAGCGCTACAGGCTTGGGGCAGAGTGGCTGGAAGACTGTGTAGAGGAAACGGACCTGGGGGTGTTGGTCGATGGTCGGCTGAGCATGAGCCAGCAGTGTGCCCAGGTGGCCAAGAAGGCCAATGGCATCCTGGCTTGTATCAGAAATAGTGTTGCCAGTAGGAGTAGGGAAGTCATCCTCCCTCTGTTCTCAGCCCTGGTGAGGCCCCACCTCGAGTACTGTGTCCAGTTTTAGGCCCCTCACTGCAAGGAAGACATTGAGGCCCTGGAGCATGTTCAGAGGAGGGCGACGAAGCTGGTGAGGGGTCTGGAGCACAGGCCTTATGAGGAGCGGCTGAGGGAGCTGGGATTGTTCAGTCTGGAGAAGAGGAGGCTCAGGGGAGATGTTATCACTCTCTATAACTACCTGAAGGGAGGTTGTAGTGAGCTGGGGGTCAGCCTCTTCTCTCTTGTAACTAGTGACAGGATGAGGGGGAATGGCCTTAAGTTGTGCCAGGGGAGATCTAGGCTGGACATTAGGAAGTACTACTTTTGTGAAAGAGTGATCAGGCGCTGGAATGGGCTGCCCAGGGAGGTGGTGGAGTCACCATCCCTGGAGGTGTTCAAGAAACATTTAGATGTTGTGTTGAGAGACATGGTTTAGTGGGGTTACTGGTGGTAGGTGGATGGTTGGACTAGGTGATCTTGTAGGTCTTTTCCAACCTGGCTAATTCTACGATTCTACTTGAAATGATAGAGAAAAATTGAAATTCTAAATTCCTTTTAAAACCTCTGGGCTTGAACACCTGCTGTGAAATGGCAAAATATAGAAGATGCTCTGGTCTTGACAAAAAAGAAGTACCCAGGAAAAGATAAACTCTCAACTAACATAAAATTAGTCTTAACCCATTGTAGTAATTGTTTCCATTTGTTTTTTTTTTCTGTTTTAATTGACAGAATCAGTGTTGAGACTTCACATTTAGGATTAAACTAGCTGCCAGGTTCCACATTTTCTGAGTTGTTTTGATGCCTCCCATTGAAATGAAGGATGAAAATAACCCATCTGTGACTGTGGGCCATCTCTCGCTTCCAGCCAAGGCACCAGGAAAGGCAAATAAATAATTCCAGCCTCCCAACCCCTTCCTGTTTGGGCTATTATCCCTTTCCCCTAGGCACCTTTTACCTTTGACTGGATGTTCTTTCCCTTGTGGTTTTTTCTTTTTTAATTTGACTTACAAAAGAAATGCCTTGTCCATCTATGAAAATACCTACAAAAGTTGGTATACAAGTCACTCGCAAACAACCTGGATCTGTATGAACATAGGAGGGGAAGTCTCTCCTGGAAACAAGTCCATTACTTTTGGGTACAGGACTATTTTGCAGGCGAGAAAGGGATAGTATAGAACGCTCTTTAGCCTTTCAGTGCTGTCACCTTCCATGTGGATGAGAGCTGAGCACCACTAAAAATGGCCATGTTCCTATGAATCTTGGTCAATCTAGTACAAATTTACAGGCTGCCTAGAGAAAATGTGGGTGCCCCCTCTCTGGAGGCATCCAAGACCAGGTTGGATAGGGACCTGGGCAGCCTGATCTGGTAGGTGGAAGCCCAGCCCATGGCAAGGAGTTGGAGCTGGACAGGATTTAAGGTCCCTTGCAGCCCAAGCCGTTCTGTGATTCTACTCGGTGCATAGCATCAGTATGCCTTAAACTGGTGAAATGCGTATGGTGCCTTTGTTGCAAACAAAGAACCTGCAGAAAATCAGTAGTTTAGGTTAGTTTAGGTTAAATTCCAGGAGGTGTGGATTCTAGTCCTGTTTTCACATCACAAGAGTGCTGTTCTCCTGGATTTGAAATCTCTTGGCATAGCTCCCAGGAATCTGGACTGCTTCCCTTTAAATTTTACAAAGTCAATATTCGTAAGTATTCCCAGGGAAATGCCTGTTTAGTCTGTTAAATGGTGGTACAAGACACTTCATTTAAATCTCAATATTTAATGCTTATATATATATAAGTTCTTTTAATGAGAAACCAGTTGGACAAGTAACAATGAAATGGGCTGTTTTCCTTAAGGATGCAACCTGTACAGCTTGACTGTGCAGCATGAGATTTTTCTGTTTTCTCGTAATACCCTCTCCACCCCCCATCAGTAAAGAAAAAGGTGATTCAGCCTCTCTGCTTTTTTTTTGGCAGAACGTTTTAGCTGGAAATGCTTCTCAGTGAAGAGATGAAGTGATGACAAATGTTAGGATGCTTCTGAGTCAACAACTGAAAAACTTCATTCCTTGTTCACTGAACAATTTTCAGAGGGCAGAATCGTCAGGGCTTTGTAGTTTTGGTCAGGTACTTAATGTGTTGCTACATTTCTGATTAACTTTGGAGCTCTTGCCAAACTTCTCAAAACTCAAGTCAAGACTGCTGAATTTCCCAGAACTGGTGACTTATGGTGACTTGGACTCACCCCTCCTATCTTAACAAACCTCATAAGAGGAGAATATCTTTAATTCTTGTCTTCTCTTTATCTTTCTCCCAGTAAGGCTTAGCATGGGAGGTGGTGCCTCAAGAGAAGGTGGAAAGGTCTTTAAATCTTGGGGTGGCACTGCACTGAAGTTCAGCTGCAGATGGGTAGGTGCAGGAAAAAGGGAGAAGGCCCATCACTGTAACCCCAGCAGCCTCCTGATATCAAGGTGAGGATCAGTCCCCAAGGTATCTTCTAGATAACTCCCAGCTCCCTGTTCCAGTACCTGTATCCTACAGCAGCATTCGGTATCATTCCAGCCCTTCTAACCCAGCAGGTCTGCTCCTCTTGTCAGAACTTTCACATGCCAGGTGGTGTAGCCTCCTTCCCTCTACCCATCTCACAGGTCATCGTGCACCTCCTTGGACCAAAATTGTTACTTGGCTTTCACATCACATGCTGGAAAGTAGGATAGCATTGCGAGTGTCTCAGCCACTTCTTAGCTCATAAATTTTAGTGTATTTACTACTCAATATGTGCATTGCTGCATTTGCTTCCCTAGTAAGTCAAGAAGTGTAGCAGCTTTATTATTTTAATGGTGAGGAAGCAAGGGTGGGAATAAAGTGAAACAGTCACTGAATTAGGCACTTCAGACTGGCCTTAGGGGGAACTGTATGTTTGTCAGGACTGGTGATGCTGCCATGACAGGACATGTACTGTGCAGGTGATGTGAAATCCATGGTGGGAGGCATCCATCGCTGTACACTTGTCCAGATCTGATGCACCCTGCCGTGGCTGATGAGTCATTGTATCCTGTGAAGCCACTGTGACAAGCATTTCTCAGACAAACTTGCTGAAGAGTGTCTGAATTTGTAAACATTTCTGGACTGGTCAAAACTATCTTATTTATTGATGGAGAAATGCCAAATAAAAGCATTCTCAAATTTGGTCATTCCTTCTTACTGTTTAATTTCACATTTCTCTGGGAAACTGAACTGAAATCTGATTCCCTTTTTCAAATAAAACTCCTCTGCCACATATGCAGTACTTCTTGCTGTAACCATTATGAATTAATATTCATGATGCCAATACTTACTGGCACGTTGATTTCTGACATTCTTATTTCTAAAAAAGGAATACTGCAATGTTGCTCAACTACTACCCAACAATTTGCAGAACTTAAAGACTTGTCAGGCATCCTTTTAATACTTACAAGATCAAATCAGTGCTGGCTCATGGTTTTGTTCTGTGTTAGATTATCTGACGCAAAGATAAAGCAAGGAAACATAGAACCCCCCAGATAACGTTCTTCTCTGCAAAAAAAAAAAAAAAAAAAGCAGCCTAGGTGCTCCACCTGACAGTTACCTATGGATCTCATAACCTGTTCAGAGAAGTTTATTCTTAAATACAGCCTCCTATAGATTTACTTCTGTCCTAGAGGATGATAGTTCCTGAAAGACCTCTGATAGTTCAAGTTTATGGTTAATAGCATTGGTTAATATTTTGAGTTAATACTGATGATGGATATGAAGGCTATTTTCTTTGAATTAAACTGTGTTTTCTTGTGTTTATACTGTGATGTGACAAACAGAAATGACTGACAAAGCAGCTCTATTTATTCTTTTAGTTTTCTCTGCCATATCTCAACTTTTGCCTTTCATTTCTGTAAAGTGTATTTCCTGGTAAGAAAAATCTCCTCATTGTTTATAAAGGTCTTTGTTCCATCTGTGAACTACCGCATCTCTGCTGTGCTTCTTTTCATCCATGGTAAATAACTAGACTGAAGTGTACTATACAAAGGCAGAAACTATTATCAATATGTTATGGCATTATATTAACTTCAAGCTGTGTTCTGCTCAGCTCCTACTGAGTTCCAAATTTTACTGAACTTTGACTCTTCAACTGTGTGTATTATTGTGCACAAAGAAAACTTGCAGAGATCACTGGTATACTTGCAAAGTTAAGAAGGGATTAAAAATCTGTACTCAATTAAAAAGTAGTTTTACTGAAAGACTTTTGGCGCTTAGATAAATTAGAAATGGCAGTCTATAGCTTTATAATTCTCTCCTGTGCAGAGGACAGTGCTGTGGCTCCCACAGTGCTAGTTTCCATACAGTTCTTTGTCATGCAAGGCTCTGTAATTAAAACAAAATTTCCCCAATTATCATTTAAGAATGCTTTATTATTAAAAAAAAAGGAGAGAGAAAACATTGTGTGAAGTACAATGTACATGTACAATGTGAAGAGCAGAGTGCTTACTGCAGCGGTGTTCCCTTTCTGCTTCCTGACTGGAGGGGATTTGTAGCAGGGATTTTGTGTTCGAGGTCAGTTTTGTTTTGGGAGTGAGCTAAGGTACTGCATCTCCCAGTGAGATCTTTTCTTTCTATATAACCAATAGCTGAAATAGCTTGGAGGCAGATAGACAAATGAAATTAGTCTCTTTTGCTTTATTGTGGATAACTGAAAGACAGAGAAAGGTAATAACCAAAGGTTAAGAAAACATCTGTATAATTGTTATGAAGATAAAGAAGCATATAAGTCTTCACAAATGGAGTCCTAAGGTGGTGTGGTGAGGAAGAACAAAATGGTTACTCAGCTTTAGAATCATAGAATCATAGAATTAGCTAGGTTGGAAAAGACCTACAAGATCATCCAGTCCAACCATACACCTACCACCAATAACCCCACTAAACCATAGTGGAGTTAGTACTTATTCTACTTCTCTGCTCGCACCAGCTGAGGCTGGATGTCTGAGGTGATCATGGAGGGTTACAAGATCCAAGCTGCTCTCTGGCAAACTTTTTCTCTCCACTGACAGCAAAGGGAATTTAAGATGGTTGTGCTGCTGTCTTAGGAGTTGTGTAGGTGGGCTGAACACCTGTGCATATTTAAAGATTTCTTTCTGTCATTTGAAGTAATTACAGAATAGTGAATTTATTTTCTTAGCAGTGCTTTACTGTTTTTTTCTTCATCAATGACCAAAATTGTTTGTAGAGACAATGGTATTGTAAAACGAGTGCTGAACTGGATCCTGTTTACGCGCTGTTTTGGTCATTGTTCCTGTTAGCTCTCTCACTTCTGTGTGCTTGCAGAAGTGAACAGGATGAGCTTAAGTCTTGCAAAGTGAAAGACAGTAGAAAAAAAGTACTCTTTAATTACACCAGAAAGTCTGTACTACCCTTCTTTCTACTAGCTCCTATTTGGAGGGAAGATGCCTGACTCAGCCTTGGCTGCAAGTGGAATCAGTCCCTGGTGACTGTTAGCATCCATGGCTTTGTGTCTCAGTTCATTTAGTTCACGCACAACAACGCTCTCATTTTTCCTCAGTGTGATGGTTATTTTCAGTTTGTCTGTCAAAAAAAGCTCTTTTAGAAAATTCAATTTTTCTGTTAATTTTTTTTCTGATTTTCCTCTTAACTTTTAATTACTCTTGATCTTTGAAAGATTCAGGTTTAAATACAGCTAAATTATCTGACTCCTATGCATTTCTTTGTTTAGTAAAAGCAAAGAATAGTGAAGATCTTCAAATGATCTTCATAAACAATTTTTTAGACTGTATCTAACTTTAACTCTTTACAACAGTACAAGCTTCCAGAAAGCTAACTCTCCAAAATGATTACATATTGTGAGAATGTTAAGTAATCTAGGATGACCAAAGGCCAACTGCAGTGTCTATAGCCTTCAAGTAGAGGTAGCCCATTCTAATATTACAAAGCCTCATTAGGAGGCATATAAACTACTTCACTATTCACAGAATAAGAGCATAAAGCACGTATTGAGAGAGAAAACCTTTACAGCTTTCTCACAAGTAAATGCTGATATCAAGCATTCAAGAAAAAACACTGGAAAGAAATAAGCTGGAGAGAAGTCATCAGCAGGTTGTACTGCAGAATCTCTGAACATCAATGTCTTAATGCTGAAAGGCCTCTCAGTGCACTTGGGAGAAAACTTCCATCAGAAAAATCTTTGGTATGCTTGGATTCTGTTTAAATGAGATAAGTGGATAGAATATGGCCCAATTCATGGCTCTGTTCCTTCTTGATTCTAAACAGATTGTCTTACTTCGCAATGTTTTTATGAAACATTTGTATCTTATGAAGCTTCTGGTTTTGAGATTTAAAAAAAAAAACAACACAAAACATGTATACACTGAAGTGATGTCTTGCTTAAGGAGAGTTACTTTCAAAGTGAGTTTGTCTTGGCTGTGTTCACCAGTCTCCTAATAGGTTGATTTGAAGATGTGATCACCTTACAACTAAGGGCCTCTTACCTGTATTTTGGACAAAGCTGTCCCCTCCTCGCAATCCAATGTCTAGCTGTATTTCTGACATAACAGACTACCCTGGAAAATCAAATTAGAATCGATAAAAGTCATCTGTTTAGATGTACTGGATGTTTTACAGCCATGGGTCTCACTTACTTTGCCTCTTGAGATTCCTCTGCGACGACAGAAAGCAAAAAACCATCTGGAATTTCTTTATTTGCCCTAAACATCTGAAAAATTTTGGCTTCACTTACTGTGGCTTTTAAATATGAAGACAACACTTATTTGTAGCTGTAAGGAACCAGATATGTAAGGGTGTGGGCATTCCTCACTTCCATAGTACGTGTGATGTGTAAACCAAACTTGACATGTTAGAAATCATGAGAGTATAAATACATTCCCAGTAGCCATGTATGTTTATGTACGCAGGGAAAAATGACATTCCTTTGTTCTTACTTGGCATTAAAAGCAGAATGCTGGAATTCAAAACTTTGATATGTATGTATTTCAGACACAGATACAAGTTTGCATTAGTTGTATTTAAAGTGAATATTATATACGGTATTAGTGGTATTCTCAAGGGGCTTTTACTAGGTAAAGGCTCTCTGGTGACAGGTATTAAAGCCTTGATTCTTCAACTCCTAGAACATTTTATTCTGTTTTGGTTTCAGAAATTATAAATGTCAATCAGTTTTGGAATGACATTTCAGAGGAATATTATTTGCATAAAAATTAAATATTAATTTTGCCAATTCCTGTTTTTTTTTCCACTGCCCAATATCTTATTTATATAACTTGTTAATATTGGATAGGTATTGTGAGAACAGTAATGATATGCCTTTTGTTCTTAAGTATAACTTGAGTACAAATGGCAATGCAGATGTTAGAAATGTGCAGAAAACTACTGAATGCCATCTAAGAGATGCAGATACACACATGAAACAAACAACAAAAAAACTTGGATGCATATGTGAAAGAATGGATAATAATCCATTTGTTTTGCTTCAACAAAAACAAAAGAGGGTTACTATATTTCAGGTCTGGGTGTGATTTCATTTAGACAGAACTTTCCATCTTCCTGTTGACTATCAAAAATCAAGAGCCACTGTGACTTCACATTTTCAGGGTATTTTGCCAGGAACAGTCACCAGTTGCAAGTACTGGCTGTGCCGGAACTGGAGAGGGTCAGACCTGTTTCAGAGAAATTTAGGCCTTTCTGTTCCAAATGTAAATGGCAGCTGGCTTGCTACCCACAGAGAAAGATGAAAACATATGTTTATCTAGGGCATGTTTAAGTACTATCCTGTCATTAGTTATACAGCAAATTGAACTTTTGGTGACTATTTGCCTACAAATCTCTACAGGCTGAGAGTTTGCTGAATCCTTTTCTCCCCAAAGAGACCAATTCCTCTCTTTGGACTATATCAGATCAGAGTATACGATTAATGCAGTTGTGCAGTGATTCCTAAGGAGCAAGCCAGAGCCAGACTTAATTGTTGAGCAGTATGCTGCAGATGAGACATGGAGGCTGAGTGAATAAACTCATCCAGATCAGTGAGGTGTATGTATACAATTGTGTGTGTGTGTGTGTTTCTATATGCATATACCACTTTTAAAGTGACTTTGAAGTGGCAGTACTTCCAGTGTGTGTAAGGGGTAATGAGAAAAATGGTGTTTTGAATAATCAGGAAAGGAATTAATTTGCTGAGGCAAAGATCCCAAGAATGAGTGGAATTCCAGACTTAGTAGGAGCTCTTCTAATGTCTCATTTTGGTTGGAAGGGATCTCAGGCAGTCATCTAGTATGACTCCCTCCCTGAAGCAGGACTAATTTGAAAATTTGACCATGTTGTTAAGCAGTTTGTCCAGTTTAGTTCTGGGAATCTCCAAGAATGGCCCAATGTGCTCTCTTCTGTTGACTTCCATGTGTAGCTCATTCCTGGCATGGCTGCTGATTGTCAGGTATGTATAGCTACTTACTACCATTTTTCTGCCTATTTGTGTGACACGTGTTTGCACTTAAGTTATGTGTAGCCCTTCTGAAAAAAAAATAAATCTAAAAACTTTATATTGAGACTGAACTTTGCATATTGTGTCCCTTCGCTGTTTATCTTTGACCAACAGAATACCAAGGATTCCCCAAACTGTGGGTTATGGTCTAACGAATAACGTTATTCTGTTAGGAGAGCAACACTGCTTTCCATCTTGTGACTTGTTCCTTCTGGCACTAGATGCTTTCCTGGGGTTCCAGTTATTGCTGTTATTAAAACAAGCATGTAAACAAATATTAAGGTGACTTAGGAAAATATTTTTTTTTTCAAACTTACTTTGAATGCCTGAATGTTTCTAAGGTGGTAATGTTAGAATATGGGGCGACTCTTCATTTTCAAGTTGTTCTCCGATTATTTGAGTTAGCTGTATCTCCTCGGTGGAAGCATTTGGGTCTGTTAATTTGTTCAGCGTAAAGATCATTGCAAGCAGTTAGAGAATAATAAGCACATGCCATCTACTGCAGCAAGAGAGATTGTATCAGTTGTAGGATGAAGTTTCCCAGGTGAGAATCCACTGACATAATGACACAGAACTCTGCTTCCCACCTCCTGTTCTTGGGTCACACTCTGCCTGACCTTCATGTGCATCCACAGATGTCACAAGCAATTGTGAAAAGCATCCTCTGTACTCCCATGTGTTGTCCATAGGAGGGCTCAGCACGGCTGAATTGGCTGGCTGGTGTCCCTACCTGTGTTACTGGGAGCCTTGCCATGGAGTTCAGATGAGCGTGGATTTCATCTCTGTTGTTTCTTCTCCTGTAATGACATTGTAAAAGTACCTGCTCATTCTGACCTGTCCCCTTCCATAAAAAGTTCACATGGGTTCTTACTCTATTTTTCCACTTGGAACCTCTAAGGAGGCTTTTGACATTTTCCTGTACATACCAGAAGCTTCCAAGTGCCTGACAGTACAAGAATGACTGCAGAGCACGCATGACATACATGAATAGGCTCAGTGCTCCTGAAATCCACCGGGCTGAGTATGCGGTATTACCATGCTCGGTAAATGTTACAAAAGCCTCTGTATATGAAACAGCAGTAAGATTCATGCTTTCCACCCACCTGCAACCCTTCAGCCCATGTACCGATATCAGTCTGTAAGCAATGCTGTGCTGCTCCCCACAAAACATGAGGTGTTTGGTGAGGTCTCCTGGGGCTGCAAAACCTCCAGGCAGGCTATGCTTTAAAGGCACCTTTTCAGAACGGTGACTTAAATTCCACGAAGATGCTTCTTCAGCCTGGGGAAAGCCAGCTAGTGAGTGCCACCCCCTCCCCCGGTTTTTTAAGATTTGCACGATTCCCAGTGACCTTAACCAGGCAAGAAACCTGTTTCTGATCCCTCCCATTTAATGTTCAAACGTGGGTATTCGTGCAGAGGGGAAAAATAGTAACAGTAATCAGGACTTGTTTTCAAAGGGCGCTGCGAAAGCCAGCGTTTACAGATGGAAGCCTCAGCAGCCGATGAGCAAAACTCCAGCAATCACACGCACGGCACGTTTTAATGGGAAGCCGGTACACTTGTCTGGGGAAGCGATGCTTGCTCTGCTCCTCTCCTTCCCACCGGGACCTGCCACCTGCTCCTGCGGGGGAGGAGCGAGGGGGCACGGCCGAAATCCTCGTTTCCAAGAAGCGGGTGTTCCCACGCCGCGGCCGGGCGCGCTGTGGCGGTGCGGGCGGAGCGCTGTCCCGCGCGGGCAGGTCGGAGCCCGCCGCCCTTCCCCGCTCTCCCCGCAGGGCTCGTTTTCTTGGAAAAGCGAGCGCCGACCCACGTGCGACGCTGACAGGGTCGCAAAGGGGATAAAAAAAGAACAACAGCGGAAAACAGCCCGGCCCGCCTCTCAGCTATCACCACGTTATCACCTGCGTGTGCCTGGAAGGCGGCTCTTCCCTCCGCTGAGGAAAATCAGCTTAGGAAAGCAAAGTTTGAACAGCGAATTCCTGTTATTTTAAAGCACCCCATGTGACAGGATATTTCCTTATCATTTCGAGCCCAGAGCTTTCCCCTGATCCACCGGCCCTTCACAAGTGCGGCGGAGCTGCCCGGCGGGTCCTCTCCTGACAGCGGCGATGGCTCCCGCCCCGCTCCTGCTGCTCCTCGCCTTTCTTCCCGGCGCTTTTCTACTGCTGGGTAAGTGCCCGCAGGGACTGTGCGCGGCACGCCGGGAAGAGAACGGGGTCTCCGAGCCCCGCATGACCTGCGGCGGTGTGTGTGTGGGGAGGGGGGAAGCTGCCGCGCAGGTGGAGGGGCGACCCGGGGTCGGGGAGCGGCCCGCCGCCATGTTACTCCTCACCGCTGCCCTGCGGCCGTCCCGCAGCCCCCCGCTCCAGCTGAGCTGATCCATGGGCGGAGCTGCCCCATGTGGCAGCCCTTTGGGTTTTGGCATCGTAAGGTGCCCCAACCTGGGTTGTCCTGGGGGTGTTAGGGTAGCCAGTGTATTGGCATAGGGGTCTTTGGTTGAAAGCTGGAGCTTGCACTTGAGAATTACTCTGATTTCCAGTGGACTGCTATCATCTGGGGAAAGTTTTGCATCTGCCATTCCTTGCCATCCTCCATAGTCAAGGTTGAGGTTTACTGGAGCATAGTTTTGTAACACCGGCTTTTAACTTTTCTTGCTTTGTGTAGTTAGCTACAGCCATTGCAGCCTGTCCACTACAAGAAGTCACCGTACCTGCTGGCTGCCTCCTTGCTTTCCCCCTCCCCTCCTCTGGTTTTTGGTGCGCTGTTGGGGCACTCTGTTTTGGCCTTTGATGCTGTTAGTGCTTCTCTGATCTCCGCTTCTATAACCTATGATAGTTTGCGAATGCTACAAAGTCCAAAGCTATCTTTGCATACTGGAACTCTTAAAATGTAATCTCTACTGTGGGAAAGATACTTGGCACAATCTTTCCAGGACTGGAAATGGGCAAATCATTGGTGTGAAGGAAGAAGAAGAATAAAAACCAGTGGGAAAAAAATCTATCAGGGACTGTTTGCGGCAGCTGAGGGAAAAGATGCTAGATGCCTCTGGATGGGTTATTGTTGTGGTTTAACACTGACAGATACCTAAATACTGCGCAACTGCTCTCTTGCCCCAGTCCTCAGGGGGACTGGGTGTGGGCTCCTGGGGCATCCTCCTTCTCTTCCTTCCCCTGAAGCTTCTATTGCTGAGCATGATCTCATCTGATATGGAATATTTCTTTGGTCAGTTCAAGTTCACTGTCCTGGCTATGCCCCCTCCCATCCTAGTGCCCACCCCCAGCCGACTGACTTTTGGAGGCTCAGGCTGTTGACACAGCCTTGATACTGTGCAACCACTACTCAGCTGCCTAAACACTGGTGCAATATCGGCATAATTCTAGCTACAAGTGCAAAGCACAATGCTGTATGGGCTGCTATGGGGAAACGCTGTGCTCCAATGCGGCTAGACCCAGTACAGTTCTAGGGCTTGATTCCTATGCATTGCAAGTTCCTCTGCATTCTAAAGGACCTCCTTCCAGAAGTAATTTTTGAAATCTTCATTACGGATTACTCTCTAAAAAATTGTTATAATTCAAAGTATCAAGGCTGTGTTACTTGGAGTGATGCTGTGGAGAACCTTCCCGTGTACTTCCTATAGCTTATCTGTAGTGAAGAATGCCCCCCCGCCCCCCCGTTATGGGAGTTCTAAAGCAAATGTTGCTACAGAATAGTGATGAAACACATGGTTATGTCACTGAAATCTGGGAATAAAACTTGCCAACCCAAATGACATGTTAGAAAGCTGAAATTAATTTATTGCAGCATTGAGCGCATGGGAGAATCTCTCCTCCTAGCATGTACATGCAGGAGCTAAACCACACACATTGTATATATTGAGCATATGAATATTCATACATTTTCTGTGAAGTACCTGCCTATTCTGAGAATTGCTATAACTATTAAAACCTAATACTATGCATGTGCTATGTAATTATGGGGTTCTTTCAAAGCATCTTTGGTGGTTGTTGGGTTCCACTGAGAGGTGCTATCCAGCCAGAAGTTTGTATGCTCAGTAGGCTTGGTCCCTTTTTTAGTCAAGATATTATTTACAGAAATTGGCTGCTGACTAAGTTTGTAATTATCATTTTGATCTTGCTATGGTACCTAACACTATCAACCCTACTGGGGTATGGTGTACCTCTTCACATCTTGCTAATGTTGAGATTCTGCTTTTGGATTCTAAATGTCCTGCTTATCTAGGAAAAGCAACCTTCCCTAGATAGAATGTCACTTTGCGACTCTGAATTAGTTGCTGGTTATCAGTTACATGACTGAATAATTTTGCTCAGCCCATTTTACAAATGCAACTCAATCTGTTAAAAAGTAGTAGTACCCAGTGGTTAGAGTGAAGTGTTGGCAGGGCGTAATGAGTGTTGCACAGATACCTGACTTGTTTAGTATTCTTCTGGACTCCCTAATAACTCACACAGAAAGTGTTGTATGGGAATCTGTTTTGGTGTTCAAATAGACACAGAAGTAAAGCTGTAAACTGAAGCAGCCCAGGACTGTGATACAAATCATCTGTATGGTCATAGATGTGACAGGAGCGACTATGAGGAAAAAGAAATTCTGCAGTCTTAGTCACAGTTGCTCCTGTATCCTTCTGCCTCGTTCTTCCCTCTGTTTGGATGCCAATTTATTTTCAGTGCCTACTTGTATAAGCTGCTGCATTGTGTTTACACACTAACACCTTGTAAAGGTACAGTTAAAAAAGCAGAGGACCAAAGATTTTTTCTTTCACTAGCCGGACCTCTTTATTCAGCTTTCTAACATTGTTTCTGAAAACAAAACTCCATAATCCTTCGGGCTTGGCTACAGCAGTCTAGGCTTTTGACTTTGGAATACTATTTTTCATGTGTCTAGCACCCTCTCTTTAACACTGTAAGTTGCATAGAATATGTAATGTTGCATTAGGCCAGAAGTACAATTTTAGCAGTTTAAAAGATCAAGCAGTGTTTTCCATGCTTGTGAAAAAGTCTGACGTTTTCTTTTAACCGGAGACTTTAAGGAAGGTTTCAGGAAAAGGAGAGTTGCAAGCATTGCATGTATTGTGCGAAATGCTAGTGGAAAAGCAGAACAAAAAAAGCTATCACCAGCAGCGATAATTATATATTTCCTTGTATTGTCTATGATTAAAACTGATTGGCAAAAGGGAACAATTTCTGTCTTCAGTGCTCATCAGTTTTATACTGCTTCCCTGTGAGCTGGAAGCCAAAGGACAGGAGAAGGAAACTGAACCATGGATGAGATCAGTTTTGGTCAGCTCTTTCTCTGAGATAGAGGCTATTTGTTCCCAGCTGCTTCTTCTGTAGCAATTTATGATCATTTCCACATTGGAACATCAGTAGAAAAGGGAAAATGTTTTGTGGTTAATCTGTTTTCCCCTTAAGTATTTTTGCATCGTAGAACTTGCTTACTTTGGTAATCTAACACTAAAATAAATAATATTTCAATTAGCTTAAATCCTCGGAGTAACATAAATTAGTATTTCTCTTCCCTTACTCATAGCCCAGTTAAAATTCAGTTTTTAGATCTTGATCAACCTGTTAAATTATGAGATACAACGTTAGTGAACTATGAATTTATCATCCTAAAATGTATCTCAAGAGAACTGAAGGAGAAGGAAAAATTTTTGATCTCTGGGTGAGACCAGCTTGCAAATGTTTTACTATATAGTAGATCCAGGCTAATATAAGAAAAGCTAGGAACTTTTCTGGTGATTGCAAGTTTGAAACAAAACGGATTAATGCATTCTGTTAAATATATTGTACTAAGAAGGAGAAATAACTTTGGGAGCTATAAACAGCCTCATAAGTTTTCATTAGTCATTAAGGGGCATACCTGATGAAGGCAAATCCCATTGATGTCTGTATTTCATTCTTACTAGAAAAATGAAGAAAGGAGAAGGAAATCACCAATTAATGCTGCTGAGAGAAAAATGATTATGCTGTTGTAACCCTGCAATTAGCTTGTGTATATAGACAAAAAAAAAAATCTTTCCCCTTCATTAAGATTTCAGGGATTTTTAGCAGAGCTTATGAGCAGACCTCTCCACCATGGAGAAATAGAGCCTGAAGAACTTATGCTGTAGTCCTCACATTGGGAGTCAGGATCAAGGAGCCAGTGCTGCCAGAGCACTCAGCATCAGGATCTGCAGCGCATGGTGTGTGTGCTCCCTGCTTTCACTAACTCCGTGGGCGCAATTCGGAATAAAACAATGAATGGGCCTTTTCTCCTCAGTTTAACCCGTGCTTTAAAGCTGCAGGAGACACCAGATCTGTGTCTCTACTACCTTGCTGTTTTTAGTATAGATTCTTTCATTAATGCAAAATAGTTTAAATGTCCCAAAATCTAAACTATGGTATTTTACAGTCACTTTAACAGCTGTAGGCCACAGGAGTATCCAACCCTCTTTTGCTGAACAGATGATGAGATTTCAACTCCAAGAGTAGCATCCAGGCTCAGATTTCGTTTAGATGGTAGGTAAGATTGTTTCAAGTCAAGTGATTCCATTGCCTTTTGTCTTACAGATACCAGCACCTTTTTAATATATAATGAAGATCACAAGCGCTGTGTATTGGCTCTGAGTTCTAATTCAGTGACTACTGCTCCTTGTGTTCAGGAAAATGAGTCACAAAAATTCAGGTGGGTCTCAGATCACCAGCTTATGAGCATAGCATTCAAATTGTGCTTGGGAGTACCTTCGAAGAAAGACTGGGTTCCGATCACTCTGTATCCTTGTGACAAGGCTAGCGAACTTCAGCAATGGGAATGCAGAAATGAGACTCTCTTTGCAATCCAAGGGGAAGATTTGTTTTTCAACTATGGAAACAGACAGGAAAGGAATATTATGCTTTACAAGGGATCTGGTTTATGGAGTAGGTGGAAAGTCTACGGAACTACAGACGATCTGTGTTCTCGAGGCTATGAAGGTAAAGTTCTATAAATTAATTTTGTAATGTATTTTGAACTGATTGCTATGTGTATCTAATTACAATATAGGAGATGTGTGGGAGAATTACCTTAGTCGTCTTGGTGATCAGTGAGTGTGGATTTTGGTGAAATCTATAACACTTGAGTGTGTTTTATGTTTTCTGAGGGGTTCATTTTGTTTTTTTTGTCAAAGTTTTGATAATTAATAATTAGATAATTAACCATGCAAGGCAATGGACAGTGATAAATTTGGAAGGAGAGGAAAGCCTTTGGTTGTTTAGAACATGTATTTAACTATTACACAACAGTTAATAACATCTTTGGCTATTTACATCGTACAGAAAGACATAGAGTGAATGTCTATTCTGTTGATTATGTTCACCTTTACTCTGCCACCCCACCCCCAGGGAGAAAAAGTGATTATCTTCTGTAAGGATTCAGTTAACTCTTGGTATCTTCAGATCAAGTATATTTTTGGTGCATTTCTAGATGTTTGAAGCTCCTCTGAGAGTTGGTGCTGAAGCGTTAGACAAATAAATTAGATATTTTAAATAGTTAAATTTGAAAATTGATATATATCCCATGCAAATTACCACTTACACATTTTTAAACTATTGTGTCTCCTTAGATACCTACACAGTGAGAGGAAATGCTGAGGGAGCACCTTGTGTATTCCCTTTTAAGTTTGATGATAAGTGGTACGCTGACTGCACAGATGCTGGCAGAGCAGATGGCTGGTTCTGGTGTGGAACCACTTCAGACTATGATGTTGACAAGAGATATGGATTTTGCCCACTGAAACGTAAGTTTCGCATATTGAAGATTCCACTTTGGTCTTTTATTCAGTTGCCTGGAAATATTACTGTCCTTTTCACGCGTTCTACAAAATGTAGTTCAAAACCTGTATTTTTCTGTCTCTACACAGCTAGCTATCCTATAGGAACTACTTACATATGTGAAAATAGGTCTCAGCATAAAAAAAAAAAAACAGCTTGACTAAATCCAGGTGAAAGTGTGTGAATTGTATACTGGAACGTGTAATTACACCATTTACTTGAACAGAAAGTTAATTTGATGTAAAGATGTTACATTAGTATGTACTATAGGCTGCGTAGAAGTTTGTGCTGCAGAATTGGAAGCTGGAATATAACTTAATTGAAAATTAAGACTGCTTCACAGAAATGAATGGCTTTTTGAATATAAAAGAGCTTACGTGGTATTTCCTTAATGTATGTACTACATTGCTTACTGTGAGAAGCGTTTATACTATTAATTCCCTGGTTCATGTGTAACTAGAGTTTAAGCTGTAGTATTATGTAATACAGAACTTTATGTAGAAATGTTGATATTCCTTTAAGTAAATTTGAAATTGTATTTGAATTATGTTTAATTTAAATAAATTTTCTCTGGACTCCTGTAAAATATGTACTAAGCAGTTTGTCTTCAAACTGCTGCTTCTTCTGTCATGATGGGAGAGGACGCATTTTTCCTTCCCTTCTTTATTACTGTGTTTTGTTGTAAAGCTCAAACTGATTTCATTTAAGAACAAAAGAGAAAAATATGTCTTTCCTCTTTCCTTTGATGTGAAGAAAACAGAATGGGTTGATCTTAACTGGTTTGATGATGAAGTATTATTGTATGAAGTATGATTTCCATTAACGTTGCATTCATTATCTGAGAGAAATAAAAATTGCATGCTTTTTCCTCTGCCAGTATTATTTTCAAGATATTAAAAACATTGGTGGTATCAATTCCATGAATAGAGCACATGCAAGACCAGCGTTTGTTACCTGTCTAGCATTCTTTGAGTAAAGCAAGTAGGAGGTGTCATTAAAAAATTGTTTAGTTCTTTGGCATAATTCAAGGAAATCCATTCAGGTTGTTTTTGGAAAAAGTTGCTTTATGCTGATTGCCTGCATGTTTCCTTCCTGATTCTTCAGTACTGACTGTAAAATATTCACATTTAGGTCATTCACTTTAACGAGAGACAGGCTGGAGTAGAAAAGATTTAGTCAGCCCTACAGCAGAGAACTGCACTGTGTTACAGAATGATAAGTTATTAAACTTCAAGAGCACCTTTTAAACATATAACATTAAAGTCTTTGTATGTTAAAGATTATTTAATAAAATGTAAGCGGTGTTGTTTTTAAACTATCTGGGGGGAGCAAAGGTACTGATATGAAAGTAGGTGATATGGACCATTACAACTCTTTGTTCTAGAGCCCCGACAAACACTGAAATTAAGATTGAATCCGTCACTTTTTTATCGTAAACAAAACCAACTCAAGTGTTCTCCAGTATGAGGAGGGCTAAGATTGTACTTACAAGCAATAATTATACCCAAAAGAAACGTGGAAATCTGATCAGTAGAGGTAACAAAATTGTGAGTGTGAGCTCTTCAAGTGGTGCTTCAAAAAAGATGCTGATGCTGTGACAATGAAACTTAAATCTCAACAGAAGAAACTAAGAATTGTTGCTGCTACTTCAGACAATTTTTAGTATCCTAGGAAATACTGATTCTTTACAGGATACACTATATCTTTTTCAGCTATATGTTCCATTGCAATGTTAAAGTAGGTGTTGAGAAAGGTTGCACAAGATACTATCATCAGGAGAATGAGTCATGGGATGTACACACAGCTGTATTCAGTGGGCAAAAGTCCATTGGGACCCCTTTCTTGGCAATTGAAAGGGATAGAATTTCTCTGAAAAATGTAGAAAGGCTTGTAAGTATTGCATACAACTTGCAGCTAACTAGGAAGGAAACAAAGAGTGCAGGGAAAAAGGAAATATTTAAATAGTTTCAGCCTTGTATATTAATCATTGGGCAAATTTACATTTGTGCATCTGTTCAAAAATACTGACTTTATTTTATTTATGGCAGGCTTTTTCTCATGTTGGTGTTTTGAGATGTCTTGAAGGATTTTCCATTGTGGTTTTGTGTCTAGTTCAAAATGCGCTGTGAATTGGTCAACTAAGTTACAAGGAGTCATTTGTCTTGTTTTTTTTTTTTTTTCTGATTTACCTGGAACTCATAACCTGATTTTGGACCTCGCAAATTTGTCTAGGAAAAAGAAAGAGAGAAGCACTTTAGAAAAAAATATATCTACATGAAGATAAGCATGTGAAAGAAATTTAGTATACTTTAGATTTTCTTTTTTACTGTTGACAGCACTTAGTTTTATACCTCTATATATGGTATTATATAATGATATAAATTATTAGTTATATTTCTTCCTGATGTATGGTCAGAGAGGAAGAGATTACAGCTGTATTTTAGGATGTCTAATAAGAATTATATTCAATTTTCATTTGCTACAATTCTATTCATGTAGTTTCAGAGAATATTGGACTGAGATTCCAACTTGTTCTGGATGGATAATTAAGCAAACAAGAACATTTTATTGTTATTGCTAGTCAAAGGCCAGATTTCAGCTTGCAATTTTGAAATTAAAATTTCTCAAGTCCATTACCACCAGTCTTTCCAAGTTTAGTAGAAGTACTCCATAGGGTAGTTAAAAGTTAACACTTCTTAAAATTGCAATTGAAATAAATATTTCCACTGATAGGACACTTTTTTTTTTCTTTCCTGTAAGTTTTAGCTTGTTTGTTAAGAGCTATGACTGGAATCCAGTGCGTTTTTGGTCTGCTTAACTTTGTTTTAAGGACTGAAATTTCTCGAAGACAAGAATGAAATCTTGTGCCTTACTATTTCATACTTCTGGGACTCCGATAGTAGACTTAGTGGAAACAGTTCTCACTAATTTCAGTGAGGTGCTGAATAGGTGCTGAATTATTCTGTGTAGAGATAAAGTTTACTTTTTTCCAATTATGCACTAAGAACAGGTGTGGTTCAACATGAATTAAGTTTTGATGCTAAAATATATCATTCCAGAAAAGTGAATCCTCTTCTGGTTTCTCTGGGGATATTAAGCTTTAAACAATGCCATATAGATTTTCCCAAACCCTGCTCTCTTAAGGTGTAGTTGCCTAGAACTCAAATATTTAAAAAACTAGGAGTTCAAAGATTAAGAAATGAGCTTTAGTTTTATGAAAGACCAAAGTTCTTCAAAACAGCCTCATATGCAACTATAAATTAGAGACAAAGAGAGGAAGGTTGAAGGTCGAATGAATGCTTGTTTTTCTCTTCCTTTCTATTAATTGCACAATATCTGTAAAAACCCTTTCTGTCAGGCCAGAGACAATCTTCGTTACTGAATTATAGATTTTAATATTACAGTCTCTGTTTTATCCCAGACATGCCCATGTGCACATGGTTTTGTGGAACATAGCATAGTGAAGAAATTTTGGCTTCTGATACTCATAAAATACTTTGGATAGAAGTTTCTTTCTGGATAATGATAATGGAATGAAAGTTTCCATATTTATTCAAAAGTCCATATTAGAGTATACTATGAATTTATTTTGTTGTCTAAGGCTAATACAGAAAGAAGTACTTTATATTGTCTATAAGCTATCAGATTTAATACAGGAAAAAGTGGAACTGGTTACTGACCTGCTGACATCTAACGTGTACCACCCTTTGTCCTGAGTTTTGTTTATTGTACTGTTTTCCTCTTATTTACACACGCAGATTTTGTGAGCTCTCTGAATTCGGAAAAGGAAAAGACCTCTTTCTCTCAAATTTTTCACAGCTTGCAACTTAAGGAACTGATACAGGCTTCAGGAATTTCAGTACTTTTCCCATTGCTGACAGACATACAGTGACCTCTTCAATATTCTGCTTTTGTCATGCAACTTTTTTCTCTCTATGGAGTGATATTTGGCTTGCTGCTGGGGCCTCCTGTAGCTTCCATTTTTCCGTCCAATGCATAGGTCTGATTACCTTTATTTTAGTAAGGCAATCCAAAGCTACTTCACATAGTACCCAAAACTAAAAATAAATGAGGATTTCTTAGCTCAGAAAAATCATCTGCTTTATGGACTTAAGCTAGCATGAATCTGTGAGATTGTAGTGTTTTTCTCCATGGTGACAAATCAGTTATTTTAGAGCAACTGTGGCTACTGATCTTCAATCTTACACAGCAGCTTTGTTGTACTGGAGAAAATGGTGATATTGTTTCGTGATGTGTGTGTGTTGTCCAACACCACTGTCACTGTTTAGCTCAGGCCTGGATTTACTAACACATTAGAGGACTCCTTCCATGCCTGTTCTCTACTGCAGCGTGTAGCTTTGTGCTTTTTTCAAAGAATCGTAGAATGGCCTGGGTTGAAAAGGACCTCAAAGATCATTGAGTTTCAACCCCCCTGCTGAGTGCAGGGTTGCCAACCACTAGACCAGGCTGCCCGGAGCCACATCCAGCCTGGCCTTGGGTGCGTCCAGGGATGGGGCATCCATAATCCCTTGGGCAACCTGTTCTAGTGTGTCACCACCCTTCTGAGTGGATTTTTGATCTGTGATTTATTCTATATTTTATCTGTCTCAGTCTTTGTGATCAGTTACAGCATTTCTTTTTCTCTTGACAGTTAATAGTATTGATTCGTTGTGGAATACTGATCCTCTAACAAATGTCCAGTATCAGATAAACTCAGAGTCAGCGCTAACGTGGCATCAGGCAAGAAAAAGCTGTCAACAACAGAAGGCAGAGTTATTAAGTATCACAGAGTTGCATGAGCAAACATACCTAGCAGGTAGAGTAATGTCATCCATCAGTTTTTTTTTTTTTTTGAATGAGTTGTTTTAACTGTGGCACTTACATAGCATGTTCTGTCTTGAAAGTTGGTATTTTTTTCAGTTCTGTTAATTGTAGATTTAAATTGTTATCTTGAATAATTCAGATGGAAACTTGAAAAGATAATGATTATTTTCTCAAGAATTAATATTACCGGAAAATCACAGTGACATAAAAACCACAGCAATTAAGTAATTCAAGCAATAAAGAAAGAATTTTGGAATGCATGTAAATTCAAAGTAGTGTTCAAAGCAAAGACACAAATACCAATATTGCATTCTTTTTATCTGTATTTGCTGTGTGTGCTAGTAAGCATTTTTGGCAAGTTTCATTAAAGCTGCCATATCACCTTTATGGGCTAAAATATGAAAAGAAAGAAAAAGGAAATAATAAACAAGAGGACTTAGAAATAGCTTAAATTCAGATTCCTTCATCTTTTTTTCCCTGAAGTCATTTCCAAACTTCCCTTCTGTGAAAATTCAGTCTTGAATTCGTGCTTGAATACATTTGCATTCTACAATGAGACAGAGTCTTGCTTTCACTGTCTTCTAAGCCTGTGTGCACACAGGAGGTAGTCCACTATTAAAACTACTAGATAGATTAGAAAACATTTTGATAAACTTCTCTGTGCCGTAAGCTGAATTTTGTTCTTTTTAAGTTCAGAGGATGACCGATTATTTGATAAATCTATTTTTAATACTATATATAGTCTGTTCTGTGAAAACGTTTGTTTCCATTTAAAGGATTTGGCTAAAACATGAGTCTTCTTTACGGAGTGTGAGATTAAGTGTTAATCTTAAAATTAATGCTCAAGAGAGCGTTGAAATGTAGGAGTGAATTTTTAGTAGACGTGTTTTAATTGCAAACTATAATATATTGTTGCCAAAGTCAGTTTTTCATTCTGCAGCTATTCCGGTAGAATGAGGTTTTCCTATCAAGCTCAGATCTTGATTCTCTTAAACCACAACTTGTTTGTAAAGAAGTAGTACTGGAACACATTAATTAGCTGATGTCAAATCAGACTCTGGCATTACATTCCAGTCCTTTTCAGTACTTAATGACCCCTGCCTTGGCCGTGCTTCAAGTGCTACCCATAACCATAGTGTCAAAGACAAGTCAATACATAGAGTAAATTTGAATACTGGCGTGAAGCCCTCAGTCAAGGCAGAAATGCTTAATGTAAGTTGTGTGATAATTTTCGGTAAGCTATGCAGAAATATATTAATTCAAAAGCAATCAGCACTCATCCAGCTAAGCTTGCAAGTCTTATACATAAAGCAGAGAGAAGCAATTGAGTCATAATTACTATAAAAATTAACACAGAACTCAGTAGGACCATGCATGGGCATGATATTATTTCTAAGTGCTTTTCAAATTAGAACAGTATGTTGGAACATGTTGTGGAATCCTGACTTATCATGGCTAAAGAATTGAATTCATATGAGTCTGAAAATGCACCACATGTGCTGTTAAAAAGATGACTTTTGGAATGATCGTATTGAAATGTGGCATGATAAAACACTAACAGCTTACAATACTAGTTTAAAATATTTTGTAAATTTGAAGCTCACATTTGTTAATTTTGTTGGAAAAGAAAATATTTACATGACAAGAAAGAATTCATATTTGATTTTAGAAAGCTGATTATTTATTCACTTAGCTTCTATGCAATTATCAGTTTTATATTTTGTAATTCTGGAGAAAAAGTGTTTTGCTTCATATTCATGACAATCAGCTTACAAAGAGCATACATGTATTATTTTTTTTATTTTAACACAATTCCCCACTCTTAAAATTGTGAAAACTCCGAAAAGTCAAAGTAATGTGAGCAATGTGAAACTGTATGTGCTGTTTAGCATAGCCACCTGAAGTCTGTAGTTAAAATTTTTAAATCTTATACTGGGAAAAAGGGGAACCAGAGGAACTGAAGCTTTCAAATTTCAAGAGAATGTTTGCTCTTGCTGTGCACTGCCGATATCTTTCTTTCTTTGTGTTACCTAGGTTTGACTGGCAAGCTGACTTCTGCTCTTTGGTTTGGCCTTAACAGCCTGAATTTTGACAGCGGATGGCAATGGGTTGGTGGTGCTCCATTCAGATACTTAAATTGGGTTCCAGGTAAGGTTATGTTTTTTCTAAGAGATTTAATTCCTTTCTTTTCCAGTTTGTTTTGGTTATTTGCGTAATGATTGGATTTTTATTTTCATTTTGGATTGACCAACCTTGGTGGTAGTACATATAGAACTGAATATGTTAGGCTAGTCTACTCAGAAGCAAAAACAGCTGCTTCACACTTGCAGCTGCAGTGCTGAACTCCAGTGCCAGTATTAAAAACATACCCTCCTATGCCATCTGTAGACAGCAGTGTAGAGGTGCTTTTCTGGCTTATTATTCAGTGTCTGTGTTAAGGTGACTTTTGTCAGGACCCCTGTTTCCTTACACTGACTGTTCAGGAAGTCTTTGGAAACTGATTTAAGTGGATGTCTGAAGTTATGCAGTGTGAATACTCTTCATTTTCATTGAGTGTGTCACACGTATTTAATTTGCAGTAACTGTATAAGTTACTCCATCATGTCACTCAGTGACATCCCTTCCCTTGTGACATGACTTCTCTTGTGAAGATAAGCCCCAAACTAAATTTCAGGTGGATAAAACTTCTTTGTAAGCTTTGAAAAGTGAATTGAACCACTGTATAAATAGCTCTCCAATGGGGAGTGCACACAAGGCAAACAGATGGGCTGAAGTGCAAGTTCCTGAGAGGATGTTTACAGGTCTGTCTGCCAAAAGCACAGGTGAGGAGCTGCGTGTAGCGAAGAGTGGAGAAAACCTGGTTTTGAGTTAGAGCCAAAGCAGCAAGGGAAGCTGTTCATGGTTGTTAAAACTGCAGACAGCTCTCAGTTATCCTGTAAAGAATTATATGAGCTCTGGAGTAACCAAAATGGGCTCCATTTGTTTCTAACTCTGCTGGTAGCTATATAACTAATTTTACATTTGTGCTTTCTCCTTCATGGTTTCACTTTGGTCAGCGTAACTCTATCTCATCCCCATTTCCATGGGTGTTCAAGACCTAACTGTTATTTCCACCAGTAAATTTTAAGAGTTTGTGGAAGCTCTATGTACTTCCATCTCACTAGTCCTAAACAGGTAACAGAAACGTTCGATCATTTTAGGTTCAACAAGGGAGCTAAGTTATCAGCATCTAAAATCATGTGGATTAGGCATTCGGGAGAGCTAACTGCCTACAGTGGAACTTTTTTGTCCATTAAGATCATTTATATTTTTGTTCTTGAAATAAGAATAAGTTTTTCTCCCATGGGGAGAGCTGTAATCTAAAGAAGAGAGAGAAAATTTTCAATGAGCAATCTTGCACACTACAAATTCTTGTTTTGCCTTGTTTATCACTGAGCATCTCTGACACTTGTTACACAGTAAAGTTCAGATATGAAACAAAAATAGTGTTAAAGTTAATCATATTAGACCAGATCTTGAAAAGTTCATCCATTTTACTATAGAAATTTGTGTTCTACTAGTTCTACTTCCTTTCTAATGCTTTTGTTAATGCCAGTCTTCAACTAAGGAGAGCCAAATATTCTGCTCTTGTTCTATTATTTAGACAAGTGGACAACAAGTTCAGATCAGCAAAATAATTGCTTACTATTTCTACTAAATGCAGAATTTGACTAGCTTACTGAACAGGTAAAAAAATTGTGCTCTAGAATTGAGAAAGGGGGGGAAAAAAAGAAATACATGCAATGTAATACCCCACATCAAGAGTTTGAACCTGTGAAAAGACTTAAAATTGTGAACTGGATAAATATCTCAATTTGTGGTTACTGTGAGCAAAATATCTGCTAAGGGAAAGGACTGCATCATTCAAGTTAAAGGCCTGCTGAGAATCACAATTGCCTATATACTAATGTCTCTTATAATTAAAGCATGGAACAAATTAAAATCTGAAAGTAATTGGAAGTGTAGCCATGAGATGCTTACACTTAGTTATTGTTGTTGAGTGGCTTGTCATTTAAAAAAAAAAATTCTCTATTTATTTATTTACTAAAGGACATCCTTCTCCAGAACCTGGAAAAATCTGTGCTGCATTAAATCCTGGCAAAGTTGCCAAGTGGGAGAATTGGGAATGCTACCAGAAACTTGGCTATATTTGTAAACGAGGAAATGCTACTTTAGAATCTTTCATTGTTCCTACAGGTAGGCTTGGTAACAATCCCCTAACAAATCATAAATTGAGAAAAGATGATGTCTGTGCAAAAAGTGACTTGACCGAGATTCCTTGTAAAAGTGAACATTGTGTGCTTCCTCTTTATTCTGGTCTCCTTACTTCCTGTGTAGTATAGCTGAGTTCTCTTCCCAAAAGCAAACGAACTGTCACATTTTGTATGTAGAATAAAAAGGTAAATAATATAATGCTTAAAAAATTGTGTAATTATCTAAAACTCCATGTTCTCATTGAAACTGCTCTGTCTCTCTTGCTGTCATTTTTGCTGCTTATGAAATGGAGTAAGTTTAACAGTGCAAATTAATATACGTAAGTATATATATGTAAATTATATATATGTGTGCACGTATATGTATATATGTGTATATATAATGTATATGTATGTATATATACACACACACACATATATATATACAGACACTATTTTAGAAGATATATAATTTGAGCACTTGCTTAAGGTATACAGAAAAGACAAATCAGGGATAAGTCCCATAGCTTTATTTAGACTTGTTTCCTTATTGTATCTCTTTGAGCTATAATTTACTCTGTAACTTCTTCGTTTCAACACTCTTTTCTTCTGTTATCTCTCATTTCCAAGTTTCTTTCTCTTTCTAGATCATACAGGTATCTCCCAAATCCACGGACATTATTTTGCCCAGGTTTTAGAAGCAGAAATCCATACCAGTACCGTATTTCCAGTTCATTTATTAATATACATTATTGGAAGACCGGATGTCAAATGATGAGTTGCCAAAAATTTTGACTTGAAAAATATGTTTTTTAATGTTGTTTCTGCAGTTGCTAACATATAGCCAGCTATATGATATCAAAAAAACTTGAAATAGTGTCTTCTGCCTAACCTTGTTTCTCTTTATAATTAAGAGGAAAAAAACATGAGTGAGCTAGTGTATTATTAACCAAGTATTGAAATCAATGTTAATTAAGTAATACTTCAGTTTTGAAATTAATTGTACTTATTGCCTGAGTTGGAAAGGACACTAGTATATATATTTTAACACTTTTCTGAATTACAGCGTGAATAATTGTTAGCATTTCTATACATCTGATAGCCAAAAATTTATTTAGGTTGAAGTCGATTGTTCAGTGGTCTGTTACTCAGCTTTTCAGTTTCATAAACACATCTTTAAACACTGAGGCTTGTAAATGTACCACTGATTCAGTACTGGCTACTATCTTATTTAGATTTAGATTCAGTCTTAATTCAGAGCTAATGGCTATTTCTTTCTTATGCAGTCAGGGTTTTGATTTCCTGCCTCACCACTCCCGTACTCAGGAGCATCAGTAATTTCCAGGAAGAACAGAAATGAGACAAAAGTTTTCAATTGTACAGAAATTGCTGAGTAAATGTGGTGACAGATTAAACAGAGATTGGCAGTGCTTCACATCATAAAATATTTTCCAATATGTCCTAAGGGAGGAAGTCATAAAAGAAAGAAGCATGCAATCATGCAAGGTGTTAAGTGCCCTCATTTTTTAATGATGTAAAGTAGAACTCATGGCAGATGATGTTTTCCTGACTAGGGCTCCAGAGTCAAAATACAAATTAATTGCAAATTCATGCATGCAATTTAGTTGTGCACTCTCTACTAAATGCAGAGGCGATCCTTTAATATTTTAACCCTGGAAGTTGCAGTTAAGTCCAAAAGAGCAGTGTGTGCAGACTGTGGGAGAGAAGAACACTTAATAACAGAATGTAATCATGTATCTGTAACAAAGTAGAGAAAAATCTTTACAGATTCTTTATTTTTGTAGCATTAGAACATTTTCAGGGACCCAACAGCTGTGTGAGCTTTCTTTGCAGAATTTTTTTTTTTTCCAGCAGGGGGCCACATTATTATATACATTTAAGTCATTTAGAATTTAGGGCTTCAAAGCGGTTCTTCTGTAACATGGCAAAGAGTATCAATAAGAATCCATTAATTTCACTTGAAAAACATGCTTATTTTTTTTAACTTCATTTTCTAAGGAAAGGCTGGCTGGCTGTTTACTTCTACGAGGTGACTGCCAAAATAGTCTTCATCCTAATTCGACAACATAAAGTATTAAGTTTCCAAATATTTCATAAGCCCCAATATCTGATTAGAGAACTAAATACACCTAATTTAACTGTTACAAATGCTGTGTAAGCTCTCTCTTATCAACTACAAGGAATGAATGTGTGTGAGAGAAATGTTAATGCCCTAATCATGAGAATCATTCTGGTAGTGCTTTCAGCCTTGTAGACATCTAAGTTGATTACTGGCAGATCTTCAGAGTTCAGGAAGCCAAGCTTATAGTTTGCAGAATTATTTGGTCTTTTTATGGGGAAAAAAATAAGTCTATGCTTCGTTTTTGTATGTTGATCTGTTCCACAGTATTCATCAACTTGATATTTGGGATAACATTTTTTTGTATACGTTAACATGATTACCATTGTTACGTATTACTTTCTTTAATATGTCTTGCTTATTTTGCTGAAGTCAGATGAAGCTCAGGGTTTAGTACCTATTTTCCTTAGGATTAAAAGTAGATCGTAGGGCTTTGTATTATTGTGTTTTCATTAGAAGAAGAGGGAGGGAAGCACAGAGTTAACTTCCACTGACTGCTGGAAATGAAGACCTTGAGGCTTTCTCCTACTGAGAAATGCCCAGCTATGTCATTCAATAAAATTTCCTCCAAAGAAATTAGGCTGTCAACTACTTCTCCAGTTTTTCTGCTTGCAACAAATTCCCTAGTGTTACTGGATTTACTACCAAAAGAGCTGATTTAGCATTGAGAGTAATATTCATACAGTTTCCTTCAGTCTGAAAGGGAGATTCTCACGGAGCCCCAGCGGAAGAAATACCTGTGTGATTGTCTTTGTAGCTGAGTCTGTACTGATAGCGTCAGTTCTGTTCTGTTTACTTTTTGCAGAAGGGTGCATTGAGTGAGTATGTTAAAGATGCATATAAGTCTAGACTTCTTTCAGAGCTGCTCTCTGACTGCTTGCTGTAGCAAAGCACTGTAAAATGCACATGCTCAGAGCTGACCCCAGATCCCGTACAAATAGGGTATCTGCCTAAAGCATTATTCTAATCTCTACAACAGCATCTGTCACCTCTGTTTCATTTCTCTGAACACCACCACATACCATCAGGTTGTCTTTCCAGCATCTCTATCCCTATGTTTTCCTTCTGTGGCAGGATTGACAGGACTCAGACCATACACAGGGCTTCTCATCCCTGGGATGGCAGAGTTCCGTTTTACTTTCTGAAAACATGTTGGCACTTTTTTGAGGTGGGACTGCAGGCAGAAAATTATGTTTATAACTGTGCTCTGACACTAGTGTGTTCTGTGTTCTGATGCTAATTACCTACTAATTGTCAGCATCTTTTAGCTGAAACAGGAAACACATTTGCAAACTTGGCCTGACTGATTATGACTTCGGATGCCTAGTTAAATGTTTCCGTGGAATATACACCACTGTCATACAGAAACACATTGCTTGTTGTTCTCTGACATCCATAAGTTTATTTTTCCAACAGAAGCTCTGCAAGCCTGCTGTCCCTGTTCTGCTCTCTATATTGGTGTTTGCTAAACCTGTCCGCTTATTACAAATGCTGTTTATCATACAATTGGATGGCTCTTCTCTCAAGGCTGAATTGTTTGCTGAACAGCAATGTGGTTGTTGGCAGTACTCTGTTCTGCTAAACTCCTAAAAACAATCTTTAAGCACAAATAATTTAATGTGACAGAATAATTTTCTCAATTGAGCTTTTAAAAAGTATTCCTAAAAGCAGTATTTGAAATTGGGTTCTTGCATGATCCTGTAGAATCCCTTGATTTTTCTTTGTTATTCTTGAAAATGCAGCTAATTGGTAAAGTACTTGAAGTCTGGTGGGGAAAAAAATTACCTTCATATATAAGTTCTGTAAGCCCTGTATCTTATCCTGTACCTATGCATCACTGAGAATGAAAAGAAATGCTGACATGAAATGCAGAAAAATAAGAGTACAACTCTTTAGATTTTACATTTTAATATGCATGTCTACATATAAAGGTCAGAAGTGTAATTTGCAGTTAATTCCTTTCTATCTTTTCACAACTTGCAAGCACTTGTTTGCAACTGTACTGCTCTTAAAATTCCCAGAATTTTTTTTTTAACTTTTAATCATACTTGTCATGATGATCCCTTTACATGTTTTTCAAGCCTGCTATTCTTGAGGATGAAAATAAACAATTATTTTAAGTCTTTCCTTATGTAATTTTAAATCTTTTGTTAAGAATGGAATTCTGAAATTCTTCATTTTTCTTTTCAGAGACTGATGTGCCTATTAAATGTCCTGATCAATGGATTTCATATGCTGGTCACTGTTACATAATTCACAGGGACCCCAAAATATGGAAAGATGCCTTAACATCTTGCAGAAAAATGGATGGGGATCTGGCTAGCATCCATAGTGTTGGAGAGCACAGCTTTGTTATTTCTCAGCTTGGGTACCGTGAGTATTTATTTTTATTATTTTTTTTTTGCCATAACATATCATTTATGCCAAGAAAATAGGAAGCTTAAAAGAAAACAAGGAGGCTGTTTAAAAAAAAAAACAAAAAACAAAACAAACAAACAAAAAAAAACAACAAACAAACAATATCCTGATCACAGGATGCAGAGGAAGTTAAATTTTAAACTTCAAAAGTTGGAAAAAAAGGCCAGTAGGAGAATTAAAACTACACTGACTACGCTATCATGAAAAAGCTGTGATCAGTGTTGTGAATTGCATCAAACACTAAGTCTTTTCTCAGGGTCTGCTTTTACCTCTTCTTAATACAGGTTAAGGCCATTTGTAATGTTTTCAGAAGCTGGAAATTTTTTTACTTTTTTTTTGCTTTTGCTCTGCAAAGATAGCTGAGAGGAAACAATATTTGTTGGTCAGACAACTTGGGGGGAAGATACAGATTCTATTACTGCCATGTCCATGTTTTTCAAGTAGCACCAGTTCCATTTCTTCTGAAAAGGGAAGCTGTCTGTCCCAGTATGTGTATTCAGAGGCACCCTATCTGAAATGGGGTTCACACACTCAAAAGTGTTTGCATACTCGAGTTCTTGCAAGGCAAGTTTGTCTACAGATGACCTTAGGTGGGATGCTCCTTAGATGAGATGAAACTGTGCTGATGCTGAGGCCATTTTGTAGTTGCTGTTGCTTTACATGTAAATTATTTTACATTTAGTGTCAGATACTACTCTTTGATGGGTGAGACATGTTCACACCTATGTTTGCTTCGTTGCAGTAACTAATCCTGTGTGTTCTTTTAGTACCCTGTAAGTGTGAGGTAGCTTATTTTCACTGAAAGAGCAGTAAGCTGTCTTGAGCTGCTGCATAACAGCAGGAGTAGCAATCTCATAATAGCTAATGTGCTCCAGTTTTATATCCTGTTCTACTTCAGAGCAACTTGTGTTTGTTCTTATGATCATATAATCATAGGATATCTCAAGTTGGAAGGAACTCACAAGTATTATCAAGTCCAACTCCACATAGAAATTCCTAAAAATAAAGCTGTATGTCTGAGATCGTTGTCCAAATAGTTCTTGAACTCTGGATCCCGTTCCAAGACCCGACCACCTTCTGGTGGAGAACCTTTTTCTCATTCCCAACCTGACTCTCTCCTGATGCAGCTCTGTGCCACAGTTCTGTAGCTTTCACCGGAGAGTAGAGCTGAGTGCTGCCCCTCCGCCTCCCTGTGAGGCACTGCAGGCCGCCACAGGGCCTTCCCTGAGCCTCCTCTGCTCTGGGCTGAGCAAACAAAAGGTCTGCTACTCCTTATACACCTTATCCTCGTAGACCCTTCCCCATCTTCCCAATCCTTTGGACGGTCTCTAATAATTTTATGAGCCTCTTATATTTTGGCACTCCAAACTGCACACAGCGCTCAAGGTGAGGCAGCATGAGCCAGAGTAGAGCACAGAGTAGGGCAGTGAAGGAGTGATATATTGTTTTCTGAACAATGGAAAACGTTTTTTCTTTGAAAAGGGTTGATTAGGAAAGGTGAGACCTCTTGATGAAGCATTAGGACATTTGAAAGAAATTAGGCTCTCAAGGAAATTAGATGTGTTTTCACCTCATTCCTTGGAAGCAGGTTATTTCAGAGGTTAATACCTTCTCCAAAGGCCTTTTCTGGACTGATTGCATTGCACTGTGTTTTTAAAAAGTGAATATTTCTGAAAGGCATATAGTTCTGAAGGAAACCAGACTTCTCACAGATGGCACATGTACTGCAACAGACTATTTAGAAAGTAATCTTTTCAGAGGAGGAAAATTGAAACTGCTGAAGAAGCCTTTTAAGGCATTTGTCTCTCAGTATCAGATTGCCATTGCTCACCCCTGTGATGAGAGCACTATGTACTGTAGTGCCTCAAAAATCTTGCCTGGATCAGAACTCTGCCGCAATAAGTGCGGTAGAAACAGAATAAAAGCCCATCTTTGCACCAGACAATTGACAGTTTCATGATAAAACTAAGCAATAAGGGGTACAATGAGAAATCTATGGTTGCAGTAGCAAAACTTTTTCAGTTTTGGCATTTATCTACAAGGGAGAACTTTAGAGAGAAAGGTGAAGAATAAAAAAGAAATGCGTTGTGCATATTTACATGGAAGTGCAGAATTGATGTTGCGCAAACATGGCTCAGTGCATGTTTGAGAGAGGGGGAAAGAGCTAATTCATAAAGTGGTTGTAGGAAAAAAAAAATGGTGTTGAGGTAGAGGTCATGGAACCCTATGCCAGCATTTCTTCTACAGAGAGGAGAAAATGTTATATGGGAAAGGGCCCCACTAATTCTTGGCCATTTCTGATTAGCACAGTGTCATGGTTTTCACAAAACCATGACACGCAGCTTATTTTATGACATAGACATAATCTTTGTGTTGTGGAGTGCTGTTTATTGGTTGTATTACCATGGTATGAGCCCACCATACTTAGAAGCTCTTGCCTTGGAGGAGGCTTCTGGCGCTGGGTGGCAAATGGGAAAAGTTGGTAAGGACAGTATGGATGAGCTATGAGGGCTGATTATACTCAGATATAATAAAGATGGGAAAGGAAATGGAGGGGAAAAAGGAAGGATAGAGAGGTGACTATTCAAGTGGCAAGCTGGGAAGGTGATTTTTCTAGGAGCTTGATTTGTCAGAATAGGATGCCTCTATCTTCTGGTAGCTAGCAGATGGCAGCAGTGTCACAGGAGAGTTTTAAGTTGCTGAGGTGTCTATTAAGATCTGAAATGTGTTAATCAAAAAGGATTGCCTTAGGGGAGATGATTTTAACAGTGTTTTGCAGACTTCTGTTTCTTCCCTGACTAGCAACAGAAGAGAAACAGTTCCAGTTTTCATTTGGAGAACACTTGAGCAGCTTTTCGGTGGACACAAAATCCCATTCTTAATTTCCGTGGACAATTCCATTGTCAAGTCAACTGTGGTCAGTATGGGTAGAGGATGTTAAGAGGAAAATTGTGCAAGAACGGAAAACTGTGAGAACAAACTGTGAGCAGGAAAGACATCTGAGTGTTGTTAATTCCAAATGTTCAAAATACAGTCCTATCATGCCACCACTAATGATGGAATTAAATATCTTTTATGACTCTCATAATAAACGTCAGTTGCAGTTAACAAAGTCACAAAACCAATACTACAACGGAATGCCCTTTGATGATTAAGTTTAATCATTATAAATGCCAAAATTTTAATCTTCCATAGGATTTTTTTTTCAGAAGTTTTTTTGCAGAAGAAAACTAGATAATGAATGTTATAATAGCAATATGGTAGAGTGAAGAATTGAAAGCATAGACAAATAAACCTCTAAGAAACAGCAGCTGTGAAGTGAGATGCCTGATTAATCCTGCACTTTCCTTCCAAATGAAAATTTACTCTACTGTGGACTGAGAAAAAGTGAAACAGCTACAGGGATTGCATATTGCTGTAAAATGAAATGAAATATAGGAACGGATGATGGGACCACTTGCAAGCGTGCTTGCTGACTGTCAGCTCTAAGAGACACTATGGGTGTGTGAGCATTAGAAGAGATGGCACTTCTACTTTCTTTGCTGTACTAAAGGTGAAGGAAGAGTTAGAATTTTATTTAGGTGTTTAGTTGTATCTTGTTACTGATTTTATGGAAGAGTTTTAAGCTGGAAAAGAAGAGCAAACCAACCTATGTTACAGCATAGTTCAATACAGAGAATAAGTCTGTGGTTTTGTATGAAGCTAAACGCTGCTATTGTACTAGAGGCTTTTCCTGAAGACTGGAATGGATATGTGGAGAATAATGTGCCCCCTATATGAAACAGGGAGCCTTAATTTCCTGTGACTGCCTTTTAGCCTTCCTGAGAATAAGATCATATAAATAACATCATATAAAAGGACTGTTATCTATCATGTTTTAGAGCCGGATGATGAGCTTTGGATTGGGTTGAATGACCTCAAGGTTCAGATGTATTTTGAGTGGAGTGATGGGACACCAGTCACCTATGCCAAGTGGCTTCGTGGAGAACCCACTCATGCAAACAATAGGCAGGAGGACTGCGTTGTTATGAAGGGAAAGGTAAAGTCATGTTTGATTATTGACTTAATTATCTTTTTTTTTTTTTTTCTGCTTCCTTGAGAAGCAAGCAAGTGGTGGCTTTCCTTCAAGGCAAATGTCCCTACATGGTCCGGAGATTTCAGTATGTGCATGTGGATGGACTTTTGAAGAAACTTCTAATTGCACTGCAAAGCACGTGAACATGTAAATGCTTTTCTTCAGGAATCTACATTTTGATTTAGATATGTTTGAATTTTTTTCTGCTTTGAATCTTTATGAGATATATAGCTATCTTAAGAAATTGTACTAGCAATTTTTATTGATGATAGAAAGAAGAAAAGAAGATAAACCTTTGTTTTCTTATTCTAGACAAAGTTATAAATCCTGGGTCTGGGGTCTAGGTCTGTTACATGTTATGTTTGTATCTGCTCTGCAAATGAAAGGCTGTGAGGAAAGTGTTCAGCAATGGCATTAGTGTAAGCCTTTACTCAGTGATCGTATACCTACAATTACAAGGCTGTTTTGAAAAGGCTTCCTTTTAGATTACAACAATCATTCATAATCTAGGTGTACTCTCAGGTCTGAGATAATAATCTAAATCATAGGATCAGTAAGGTTGGAAAAGAACTCTAAGATCATCAAGTCCAACCATTGACCCATCCCCACCATGCGCACTAACCCATGTCCCCCAGTGCCGCATTTCTGTGGTTCATCTGGTATAAGTCAGTCAGTATGTGATGTTGCAGATAACATCTTTCCTCTTTGTGATAATTAAAAATACAGGGTTTACTACCTCCTTGAGGATTTACCTACTTTATTAGGAGGAAAAAGAACATTTACCCCTTTCTGCTGCATTAAGAGTTCAGCAGGCTGTAGAAACTTCACATGCAGTCAGATGTGTCTGGAATTGTAGGGTTTGATATGTATTTTAGTGAAAAAATTTGCAGTGATTAGAAGCATGGATGAGATTGTAATCTTTTTAAAGTTTTTCTCCATTGCAGTAGTGGTCAAGTTCTGGTGAGAAGTGCTTAAATGTATATTTTTTCCATGGCAACCAGACCATGGTGCACATAACTGAGCAAACAGATTCTTAGAGGCGCAAAGGTTTTGTGTTTTCATGTGCTTCTTGGGCAGCCCCTCTAACAGCGTTAGACGAGGATGTAGTAGTAAATGCTTTATCTATATTATGGAATTATAAGGTTAGGCATGGGAAGGAAGCTGAATGCTTAGACATCAGGATGCCAGTGTGCAGCACTGGAACCTGCAAACAGTGCAGTTGTGAGGTGGGAAAAATAGTTTCATATATAGTTACATATATATACTGTGGCATGTGATTTATATTTTGTACATGCAGATACCTTGGTAGAAGATAAGTAAGATTACAAATGGGATCTAACATCTGGTTGGGTATTAAAATAAAATTTGATGACCAGGGTCACAAAGCATTAATATTTGAACTCACTGGTTATGATGTATGTGCCGTGATAAAAGTGGCGACATTCAGCGCAGCCAGAGAACCCACGATCATTGCTCAGAAGTTTCTGATGGCAAGCTGGCATGCATAATACTATAACCAAGAGCCAACCAAAAATACATGTTTAAGGCTGCAGAATCTTGACTTTGTAGTGAGTAGGACAAAGTATAATGGTTTTAAACTAAGAGACTAGATTTAAGTTAGCATTTATTAGGAATAAATTTTTTATAACGTGGGTGGTGAGGCCCTGGAACAGGCTGGCCAGAGAAGCTGTGGATACCCCATCCCTGGAAGTGTTCAAGGCCGGATTAGATGGGGCCCTGAGCAGCCTGGTCTGGTGAAATATGTCCCTACCCTTGCCAGGGGGATCAGAAGAAATAATCTTGAAGGTCCTTTCCAACCTGAACCATTCTATGATTCCCTTTCCTCCTGCATGATTATTAAATTAGTAGTCTTTGTAAAGATTGTGTATTGCTGTCACCTCAAAGGATCCACTTTTCAGCAGAGTTTGTAATTAAGGAAGGTGTACGTCACTGGTGAATCAATCTCAGCAGGAGAAGTCGGACTGAGGTTGAAATTCTGTACTGAAGTTATGTGTAGGTTTTGCTTCCTTAAAAGCTAAAAAATAAAAATAAAAAAAAAAATCCTTGAATACCTAAAAACATAGAGCACATCTTTGAAACCTAAATCCCACCTGACTATGATGTTCTGTTCTTATGTTCAGGATGGATTTTGGGCAGACCATTCTTGCGAAAAGAAAATTGGCTACATCTGTAAAAGGAAACCCATGTCAGAAGCACCTACAGAAGAGGAAACTATTGACACGGGCTGCCAGAGAGTAAGTGAAGAAAAAGTTGCTGGAGCTGAATAGGCTGCTAGGAAGGATTAAGAAGAGAAAATGGCTCCTGGGTGGTTCTGGAAGGAGAGAGGAAAAAGAAAGGAGAAATGGTTTTTGTGTTGTCCTCATTAGAACAGTTGGCCTTCTCATTTTTACGGCAGATAGGACAGGTGATACAGATGAATAAATCCAGACTCTGGCTCTTTTACTCTTGATGCTTCCTTTCTTTTTCTAGAACTTAAAAGTGTACAAAACTCAAATGTGTAGCTCTTGAGTAGGCTATTTTTCCTTGATTGACATTCAGACCTTCATAAAAAATTCACCTTTACCAGCAGTTGCTCTTCAGCTCTGTCTGCAATTTTCTTCATTATTGTTCATGGCAATAAGAATGTGTTTGTCTTCATGCTATTTGCTTAGATTTTTGGCCATGCTCCCTACTTTGAAACAAATGGAATCCATTGTGCTCTCTGTGAACTGACGCTGAATTTATTCCCTATTACATAGTCTTGTTGGTGAGAAATTGAAGAATATCAAGAGAAAATTTGTGTAAATTGTGGCTGGGTTACAGCAAACTATTCCTCTGTGAGCATATTCCCGAGACAATGACATTTGGATGACAAAACATTAGAAGAGAGTGTTAGTGTTAGTTAATAATCTATAAACTTGTTTCAGGTGTCATTACCAATCTAAAAAGACAAGCTCAAATTTGCTTTCCGTGAGCATGCTCATGATTTCACACCTATGTTCCAGGTAGAGTATTGAAAGCACACAATAAAAGCCTCTTGTATCTTTTTATAAGTGGAAATCACTGATTAAAATATCATTATAAAGCAGGACTTTAAAAGAAAAAAAAGAAGCTTTCTTCTTGCCTGTTTCCAGTCTGCCCTTTCCGGTTCAGTTATTCCTTTTTCTAATGGTTAGCTGACAGTGTCGTGACTCCTTTTTTCTTTCTTTATATTTTATATATACTTTCTAATACATTTTTATAAGAACTTTATGAAGGTTGTAACATATTTGATCACTTAATGCTTATTTTGACAGGGCTGGAAAAGACATGGTTTTTATTGTTACTTCATTGGGAGTACATTTGTAACATTTTCCCAAGCAAATCAAACCTGCGAGAGACATCAAGCATATTTAGCAACTGTTCAAGACAGGTATGTGAAAACCGCTTGCATCAGGGGCTGCATGAGAATTTAACATCTAACATCATCTGAATGTCAAAATAAAGATTTTGATCTGGATGAAAATCTTGCTTGAGAGGACAGCTATATAAAGATACAAAACTGCTAAAAGTTTTTGTATACATATTCAAATCCATGAATTCAGTTCATAATAAAAATAGTGAATGGATATGAAATAAATTTTTTTATTGAAGCTTATGCCGAGGAAAAAAATAGTTTTGTTTTTCTTTAATTGTAACCTCATTGGTTTGAGGATAGGTTTACTTGAGTGTAAGAATAAGAGTACAAAATCCATATTTAGTTATCTAATGAAGAGATGAAAGTGAATTCCTCTTGAAAGGTAGCTGAAATGAGGAAGAAGAGATCAGTGTCACTTTTCTGAATTAAACTACTTACTCAAAGTTTAAATAAGAATCCAAATGAGTGTAGAAGTGCTTGATACTTAAAAACTTATCACAATTCCATGAGGGTTCAGTGTGTGCTAAGCTTCTGAGCAGCCGATATGCATTATTGAATGTAGCATATTGCAAAAATGAAAGATAGAGTTAAGAAATAAATGTTGGTGTGCCTGCAGTTGACTCCATGCTTTGCACTTCCTCTTGTTTCTTTCATCACAATTTGAATAGATATGTTCTAGTGTGAAAACTGTTTCATGGATAGTAACCCTCTAAATGTAGGTAGAACTGCATCTGTGATTAAAAAAAATAGTTAAATAATATGGTCTTCGTGACTATACCTTGTTATGAGAGACTTATTTTTTTATATTAGCTCTGATTTTGCAAAAGCTCTTTATTTTAAACACAGTAATGAACTATGACAGGCTTTACCTCTGAGTAGGTTTGTTTCCCAAACATAAATTTTCATGCACGATCATTAGATCTAATTTGCAGTTTTCCTTAGTTTAACAGTTTATTATCATTGTACTTTTTGGTCTTTACTTTAGTGTATTTCTCTAGTAGTGCTGAGGCCTTTTGTGGTTTTGGATTTGCCTGTAACAAGAAGTCATTAAAAGGCAAGGGTAACAAAACATCTTTAAAATACAGTGGTATTACAGTTAAGTCCTGTCATGTTTCTTCCTTCCCATATCCTCTCCAGTTTCATATCAGTTCACCATTATACCACTTTCTATATTGGACATCAGAAAAGTAGACAGAATACCTTGTTATTCAAGCTTACAAACTAAATATTATGTAATGTTTTGTTATTTGGTTTGTTCAAGTAAATCCCTTCAAGTCACTCTTTCAAGAAGGTACAAAGGTAGTTCTGAGAAAATAAACTATTTACAGGTTTTTAAAATTAATTCAGTGGTATTAATTTAACAGTTGTATTCTTTTGAACAGATATGAACAAGCCTATCTGACTAGCCTGGTTGGGCTGAAAGCAGAAAGATACTTTTGGATTGGACTTTCAGATGTAGAAGAAAAGGGAACTTTCAAGTGGGCTAATGGCGATTATGTCTTATTCACACACTGGAATTCTGAAATGCCTGGTAGCTATGACTCTATACTGTCTAATGAGTGCCCAAAATACATTGCTCACCTCTTGTATTTTTTTATCTCAGTTCTTAGCCCCTGTCTGATGGTATAATGACCAATTGCTCTCAAATATATCTGGCTGCTCTCTCAAGCATGCAGTGCTGGTGCTTACTTCCTGCATGGTGTTTAACTGAGGTTTTTAACCTGAGTGTGAAAGAAACTTTAAAGTGCTATCAAGTTTCTGATTTACTGTCATTCTGCATGTACTACTTTGGAAGATAATTCTCTTCAGGTGTACTGTGCCTTGCTTGAATGTCCTGCCTGTTCAGCCATGTCTCATAGTACATTTGCTCAGTGCATGTTTTGAGTTGTGGGAAATCACAGCATACATAAAACATCTCTGGTCTTAGAGAAAACAAGATTGTAGGAAAGGACAAGAGGAAGGTTTTTGTGTTTATTCTTTTTTCACTTAATATCTTTTCTAGATGAATTGTGATTTCCTTATTTTCTAAGTTTTCTAAGTTTTGTGAATGGAAACCTTGATATATATGATATATATATTTCTGTTATAATACAACAGTGGGGGTGGGAAACCTTTTCATGTCTGACACGGCCACATCAGAAAGAAGGCGGTCTCCAGCCTTCAAGATTCTGGTGTGTTATATCAGGCTTTTTGGAAATTGACTGAGCCTCTTTAAATGCAGTATCTTACATTCTAATTTAAATGTCCCAGATGGAGTGGTAAGGCTGTGTAGACTAAGAAGACAGCAGCAGGCCTATACAGAGCAAGCTCATTTTATCAAATCATAGTCAAATCAGACAAATTTGAGAAAACAGCTCTTATCATGTCTTCAGTTTTAGGGAAGAATTAGTCGAATTGCAAGTCATGATGATGCTAGAGTCAGCCACTGGAGGTTGATGTGATTTGATGTGACACGTAATTCAGTACCTAAGATATGGCTGACACACAATTTTTTTGCCTTTTTTTTCCATGAGTTAGAAACATTTTTGACTCTGAACAAGCAAAGATTTAATTTCTAAAAGCATAGAATATGAAGTTTTCTAAAGTTCTCAGTGACCTCTGAAATGTTGCTTTTATGTATTTCTGTTTTCAACCAGGAAGAAAGCCGGGCTGTGTTGCCATGAGAACTGGAACAGCAGGTGGATTATGGGATGTAATAAAATGTGAGGAGAAGGCAAAATTCCTATGCAAAATGTGGGCAGAGGGAGTGACACCTCCACCTGTTCCTACAACAACTCCTGTTCCCAGTTGTCCGAAAGGCTGGGACTCAAACAGTCGTATTAGCTTTTGTTTCAAAGTAAGTATTTTGCTTAGTTCCAAATTAAGGTAGTTTCTCTTTGGTACAACTACACGCGGTAAAAACTGGTGTACAATAGTCTTATTATTTTATCAGCTTATTCATGGGTTATATGTTCAGGACTTGTCCCCTTTTATTGAATATTTGTTTTTATTGGATATTATTGAAATATCCCCTTTTATTGAAATATTATTACTCTTTTAAAGTCTGATCTTGAGATCTGATCTTTTTGAGCTTAATTTCCCATCCTCGTTCTATTGAAATACTGTCTTATATTGTCTTTCTCCTGTCAATTTGCAGCAGATATTGCTGTCAGCAATGCAGTCTGCCAGTTTGCCTCATGGATGCTCATATGAAACCTGTTTTTCAAACAGATGAACACTACTTGACCTTACATTGTAATTTTCTGTAATCCCTATAGAACAAGTTAATTTTAAGTGAATTGGTTTTGAATTTCTTGATAATGGTCTATTGGTCCATCTATATGGTCTATTATACCTGATGGTAAAATATGCTGTCTTTAGCCTTTTTCAAAAGGAGAGCAAAGGAAAACGTGGCTTGAATCTCAAGAATTTTGTCGAACTATTGGAGGAGATCTGGCCTCCATTAATGGTAAAGAAGAGCAGTATGTGATATGGCGTTCTATTGCGTGAGTATCTGTAGTGTGGTCATCCGTTCACTTTAATTACCCTTTTGATCTTCCTGAAATATTTCATTTTAGGTGTATGTTTTTACTTCAGTATAAGCCAATCTGGATTCATTTTCAGTCTCCCTAGAGGCTAATGCTATAGTGAGATTGGCAAGATACCTAGTTGAGACAAGGTTAATGATCAGATTTAAAAAAAAAAAAAATTACTGTGGATTTGTGGATATTTTGAAATTACTACAGATGACAGGTTGTTTAACATAAGCAAATGTACAAACAGGAAAACAGTCATGGTATAAATCTGGTTAATGTTTTGGTTCATCACTTTAAGAACTAATCAGAATACAGAGACGACCTCAGGTTCATTTTTTCCTGCACAGGGAATGTAAATAAAGTTAATAGGTCCCTGAACTGTAAAAAGAGAGAGATTTCTGAATGTGATCAAATACTGCTAAAAAGATAACACTTGCAATATGACTTGAATAGATGGAGTTCATTGAACATGTACATACCTGTCTAACTAGAAAGCAGGACTAAAGCCTGGCAGCCATGCAAAATGCAGCAGCCCTTCAAGTAAGGAAGAAGTTTCAGATGCTGCATTAATATGTATTGGTTCAATAAATATTGATAAATCAGTAAGGCATATCTGCTTGCATACGACAATTAATTTAAGGTGCTATTTTCTAATGTGATTCAGCTGCAGCAAGTAATTTTGTGTTTGGAAACTATAGGTCCCTTTAAAGAGAGCATAGAGTAAGGTACCAGTCTGTACAGGACTGTTACAGAAAAGTAATAAGACTCCTTATTAGATTTTCAGGAGTTGGATTGGATCTGGGTGCATTCTGTATAAGGCAGTATTTCAAGCTGACTGAGTTAATATGTAGTGCTGAAAGCTAGGAATAGTTGTATTTTAATAGTTGTCCTCTCTTTTTATTGTTTCTAACAGCTTAAAGGATTATTTGTACGAAAGCTTATCAACTACTGTGAATAATAAATTATAAAAAAAATACTGTAATGCCCTTTTAGTTTTGTTTTTATGCTTAAGCTCCTTATAAATCCAAGATTTATTATTTTTCTTCTTCCTTTGTTTTGTTTTGTTTAGAAACAATGGTTTTTACCACCAGCATTTCTGGATGGGCTTGTATTACCTGAATCCTGATGATGGCTTTGTCTGGAGTGATGGATCTCCGGTCAGTGGTTTAATTCTTCACAGCTGTTATTTTCCATTCCTTGAGTTTCTTAAGTGTATGGTATAAATGTCTGTGTACCATTTTGTTTTTAATTGTAATGCTCTACTCTGTCATGTTCACTTTAAGAAATCTTATGAATAGCAATTTCATGGCTGAATTTCATGGCTAAATCATAATGATTTTTGATAAGAAAATGTGCATTAAATCAATGAGAAAATAGAATTCATGGAGGTTAAAAAATAATGTTCTTATGGTAGTTTGTTTGTTTTAAAATAAAATAATCTGTCATTAGTATTTCTGTTCCTTCCTAATTAGATCTTGATCTGAAATGGCCTATGTTCACTGGAAGTGAAGGCAGTTGTGACTTGTCTGTACTATAGGCTAAGATATTAAACTGTAGAAGCAAAAGTGGTTCTGCAGATGTGGGTGTATTTAATGTGAAGTTGATCAAAATATACTGATAGAAGTTTACCATACAGAAAACTGAAATTAGAATTTAAACAGGAAAATTAGAGCAGCAGTAATATTTTTATGAGAAAAATGCCAACATTTTTGTTGTTTTCTCAGTAATGTTCTATTTTACTCAAATAGGATATTTGCTTATTTTGGTATCAACATGTGGCATTCACCATCATAATTTCACAGAATTTATGTCCTTAATAAAAAATCAATATTCTTCCAAGTGTGATAAGAAACAACAGTTACCTAAACTGTGGTCCAACTGCAGTCTGAAAACAAATCTGAAGTGTCAGTATTTGCAGGGAGAAGCTGGTTTCCTCTTACCTCAGCTTTTGTACTGACGGTAGAAACAGGTCTAAGATCAAAACAGCCTGTGTTTTGATACTGTCTCTTCCTTTTCTCCATTAGTATCATGCTGTATTACAGAATCCTCACAAAACCTTTTCTATCATAGGTGAGGTATGAGAACTGGGGCTTTGGAGAACCCAATAATTATCAAGGAATTGAACTCTGTGCAGAGATCAGTGGTGATTCAAGCATGCTTTGGAATGACAGGCACTGTGATTATCTATATGGATGGATCTGCCAGATAAGAAAAGGTACTATTGCTTCCTTCTGTGTATTGTGATAATAAGAAAAGAATCTCAGTTGTTTTTTTTCTTTTCCCTTACTCTTTAAAAACAAAAAAACTACAAACCTGTTTACCATAACAGTTCTCTGGCAAAGGTGAAATGTGAAAGTGGAATAAGGATTTACCTGTCTTTGATGCATTCAGAGATACAGAGACAGTGGTGCCCTGCTAGGACTTCTCACTGATCTTTCTCTATGGTTTCGGAAAAAGAAACGTGATTCCTCAAAACTAGATGTTACTTTGAATATTCACATTCACTTCTCACTTCATTCTTTCTCCAGTAAATGCTACTTTGGATTTTTTTTTCTGAGTTGAGCTTCAAGTCGCAAGAAAATAGTTTCCAATATTTGAAGTTTTATATGTGAAAACTCTCTCCTTTATTTGGCATAGGTACTATTTGGTAAGCTAATTTAATCTATAGTTGCAAGATGGAGCCTGGTTTGGGGATAATTTGTTCTGTGTTGACTAGGTTTTATGTTCATTTAGTATTTTATCACAAAGTCCTATTCTAATCTAAGTTTGGATGTTTTTGTTATCTGAAAACATCAAGATAAAATTATTTAGGGAAATTATGAGTTGCACAAACAGCACGTGTAAATATGAGTATTTTGGAAAGCACTTAGTTAAGCTTTTTGCCACAATCATATGTTGGGAGGGCAATGAGAAAAATAAAGATGCCTCCTTTGTAATCATCAGATTATTCACAATAAGCTGCTAAATCTGCTTCGTGCTGGTAAAAGGATTACTTGGGTGGAGAATTTTTTATTAAATGTCAATATCAATGAGATTATTTGTAGCACAAACAAAACTGATAAACCTATAGAGAGATGTCCTGTTTTAGAAATTGTTTTTTCTGAGATGCTAATGATGTCATATATGAATCTATCTCTGTCATGCCATAACCAAAACAAATAAGGATATACTGTAGCCTGAAATATTTTTAGAACAGACTAGTTAATTTCTTGGGAGTATATATTTTCCAGTGAAATTGTCTCTATTGAAATTTTTAAGATCTCAGTGGAAGCTCTTTCTTCTGAGATAAAGTCCTGGTTGATGAGCCAGCAGTGTACACTTGCAGCCTGGAAGGCCAACTGTATCCCGAACTACATCAAAAGAGAGGTGACAGCAGGGCGAAGGAAGTGATTGTCCCCCGCAGATCTGCTCTTGTGAGGCCCCATCTGGAGTATTGCATCCAGGCCTGGGGCCCCCAGCACAGGAAGGACATAGAACTGTTGGAGGAGGACAAGAGGAGAGTCAAGAAAATGATCAGAGGGCTGGAGCAACTCTCTTGTGAAGAAAGGTTGAGGAAATTGGGCTTGTTCAGCCTGGAGAAGAGAAGGCTCCAGGGAGATCTCATTGCAGCCTTCCAGTATTTAAAAGGAGCTTATAAACAGGAGGGAGACTGACCTTTTACGCAGTCTGACAGTGATAGGACAAGGATGAATGGTTTTAAACTGAAAGAGGGGAGATTTAGATTAGATATTAGGAAGAAATTCTTTACTCAGATAGTGATGAGGCACTGGGACAGGCTGCCCAGAGAAACTGCGTTCCCCATCCATGGAGGCATTCAGGGTCAGATTGGATGGGGCTCTGAGCAGCCTTATCTGGCTCAGGGCAACCCTGCCCACAACAGGAGGGTTGAAACTAAATGATCTTTAAGATCTCTTCTAACCCAAGCCATTCTATGATTCTTGCTATCTCTGGTTTAAGCCACAATTCACGTATTAATTAAGTGGGAAAAGGAGGGAGAAACAGGAATGTCTTAATAGTGAGAATGCCCTGAGATGTAAGTTTTTCAGCATCCAGGGAATACTAAAAACAATTACTTAGTTTACACAAATAACAGGGTATTATAAAATGCCTTGCACATTAGGAATAGCTTATATTTTTAGAGCCTCGGGGATCAAGACTTTTTTTTTTAAAATTGACCAAAAATAAGTGATTTAGGTCATTTAGTTACTCCTAGTTTTTAGTATTAAATCCATTGCTAACATAAAATTCAGTGTTAAGAGACATGCCTATCAATCATGGTAAACATTTCCTCTTACAGTGGAAAGTTTACTGTCAAAATAAATGTTTATTTTTCTTTCAGGTGCAAGTTTAAAGCCTGAACCAACAGAATCTCCTGTACCCAGTAAGTGTTCTTGCTTTTACTATTTGTGTATGTGTGTTTAAGCATATTTTTAAAATTCTACTAATGAAAATATCTTGTACCTTTTGTAACAGTATAGTTAGCTTACTATTTGTCTTACAGAGTATATGACTACAGAGGATGGATGGATTATACATGAAGACAGACATTATTATTTCAGCACGGAGAGTGTTCCAATGGAAAAAGGTCGAGAGTTTTGCAAAAAGAACTTTGGAGACCTTGCTGTCATTGAGAGTGAAACTGAAAGAAAGTTCCTCTGGCGATATGTAAGAAAAATTAATACATTAATGTGCACAAATTCTATTCAACCTGTTGTTCTCCTTACAAGTTTTATAACAGTGAAGTCAGTGAAACTGCAGTAGTGTTAAGCCAGATGAGAATGTATGATAAATCCAAGTTGTTTTTATTTTTTAGATTGCTTCCTATCAGAGATAGGGCCTCTTTGGATAGAAATAAGTACAGTAAGCATTAAATAAATCCGAATTTGCTTTTAAATTATTCCATGTGGCAATTAGACCACATTATCATAGAATTATAGAATCATAGGATATCCCAGGTTGGAAGGGACCCGCAAAGATCATTCATTCCATTATATCTGTCTGTCTGCAGCTGCTAATGTGTTAAGGTAAATCTTAATGCTTAATTAATTTTTGGCTTCATTTTAGCAAGAAGCATTATACTCTTGAGCTACAATTCTGTAGGGCAAGTGAGTTAACTGAAAGATAATGGATGAAACATTCTAAGTAGCAAATCAAAATAGGTATTGGCTTACACGCAACTCTCAGAACATTGGCTTTTGAATTTGTCAGTGTATCTGAGATGTAGTCTACCTAACAGCCTCTTTTTGGTCAAATTCATCCTTCTGCTTCCTTGTATGGAACATAATTAGGGGTGAAGTACTTGAGTGGTGGACTATGAGCAGAGAACTTTTAGATGATGTTTCCTTAGTGACTGAAGGTTAGTTGCCTGATTACTGTCTTCAGGCCAACTTCTTTAAGTCAGTAATCTACAAGTCAGATTCGATCTACTTAAAGCTTTTCCTGACGTTGCTGAAGGATGTCAGTGAGTTGACACAAGAGCCTATATTAATTGACATCCAACTTGTAGGAGGGTTTGTGTCTTTCAAGGTATTTGTAGATGATGTCAGCTATAGAGACTATTCAAGAGTTGACGATTTCACTGAGTTTCAAGAAAGTCTGTAAAAAGTGATAATATAGTAACCGAACTTTTTGGTCAGTGGTGAAGTTTGACTGATGACTGTCAGCTGTGAGCTGTTTTTAACTTTGCTGTTGTAGCTAGACAATATAGCAAATAATATTCCCTGTGAATGAATAGTGTATTACTCATTATTAACAAATTTCTGTGATAGAAGGGGAAGTATATACAATATTAATTGTTATATTCTAGATCTTGAAGAATGGCAAAGAGGATGCATATTTCATTGGTTTGCAACTGAGTGTTGATCAAAGAACAAGGTAGGTGAATGTGAACCATCATGGTTGCATTTATTGAGTGGAGAAAAAAATTCTGAAGTGCTTGAATGAAATTGTATCCCGTCAAAGCCCATGAGAATATTTCTAAGTTTTACTCAAAATTTCCTGGGATTAATATTTCATGCTTGGTATTTTTGATTCTGAACGTTCTAAAAGTGTATTCTGTCCTAAATTTATCACAGTTTTTCCTCTGCATAGGGGAATGATCAAGCATTTTGCTTGTGTTATGACTAAAATCTCTTATCTGTGTGATAGGTAAAATTAATGTATGATTTGGGCAAAATGGTGAGCATCTGTGCTATCCCATTTTGAAATGATGTCCAGCTTTCATGTTGACCTGAATGGTTATTTTGGGTATTTCCTACTAGCTGTATAAGTGTCTGATTATTGTGTAAATCGAAGGTAAGCACATATACTATGTTTATCCATGGAGAATAATTTCAACAAGATTAGTAGGGAGACAAACTAGTAAAAAAATCTTGCACACTACGAACTGCTGTACTAAAGATATTGCAGAACTACTTTTTAAATGTGGAATCAATCCTGCTTATATTAAAGAAGTGTTTTGTTGGTTTATTTTTCTTAAGCTGGATGGATGGCACTCCAGTGAATTATTTGGCGTGGGCACCACATGAACCTAACTTTGCAAATAATGATGAAAACTGTGTAGTCATGTATAAAAATTTAGGTGAGTTCTGTATGTTTGTTCCTGAATTTCATTGTTTTTGTGCTTGTGTCCCAGATTTTTTTTCTTCTGAGAGGCACCCATTCTATTTTTTTTTTCTTTTTCTGTTTTATGTTGTTGTAGAGGACCATAGTATTATTGTCAGGACTTAACATTTCTCAGTTCCGATGTTTATCTTAAATATAATATGGGGAAGCTGAGATAGAAGTTTGTGGTTATGATTGTTATACAGCTGTTTTATATTTTTTAATTAAAAGTGGCCTAATGTGTCACTATAAAACTCTACTACCTGTTTCTGTGCTGCTTTCAGCACTAATGTCAGCATGTATTATGTGCCATATTTATCCTAGATTCTGATATAGAACGATAATAAACTAAGGGACTCAGGATTTGATGTTTCAACCTTGTTTAAGAATGAGTGAAAATTGTTTTGATTTAATTCTGGACATGACATCATCCAATTCCCCTTTTATCTTACATTTAGGATTTTGGAATGATATAAATTGTGGTTATCCAAATCCCTACATATGTGAAAGGCACAACAGTTCCATTAATTCCACAGTTCCTCCAACAACATTTTCAACTCCAAGAGGATGTAATCCAACTTGGCTTTCCTTTCAGAATAAGGTACTATATCAAATACAGAGCATGTTGGATGTTTGGCAAAGCATTAAATAAAAGCAAATGTTGTTTCTTATTGGAGTAACATATTGTTATTTTTTTTTTCAGACGTTGTCTACATGTTTTTCTTTGTTTACCCATCTACTGTTTTGCTTTTTGACACTTCATTAGAAGTGTCAAATATAAACATATTTAGTTGCAGTTTATGGAAGTCATTCTCTAGTCTTCTCTTCAAACCTTTTGTTAGTCATTTCCTAAAGAATTTAGACATATTTCCTGAAGTATTGACGCTTTGGTTTGTACTTGAACCAAATTATAATGCTCTTTCAGTAATTAATATATTTGGCCTTTCTTGACTTTAAAACTGAAATGTTTTGTAGAGTCAAAAAAAAAACCAAACAAAAAAAACCTGGTGGACTAATATAAGTCTTGTAGAGTTTACCAATATTAGTTGACTGTTTAAAAAAGTCAGGTTTTGATTATTTTCTTCCACTTTCAAATCAAATCTAGTATATGTCTTGTTTAGGAGAATGTTTTCTTGAAACTTTACATTTTACCTAGAGTATGGACCAGAATCAAAAGCTCATTTTGAGCAGAATGTGTTTTGTCTCATTTAAATGTTATTTTGCCACCTTTTCTCCTTCCTGCTTTGCTTGAAACAGTGATGTTCAGTCTGTAAGAGATGTTGGAGTAAAGGTAATAAATGGAGAATTTGTTCATGTTTTAGTGTTACAAAATATTTGGATCTACAGAAGATGAACGTGTCACTTGGCATGCTGCACGAACAGCTTGCATGAATTTAGGAGGAAACCTGGCCGCTATCCCTAATGAACAAGTGCAAGGTACTGTAAATAGTTCTGTAGCAACTAGATGAGATGACATTTAATTTTTACAGATGGTTGTTGTATTTGTGTAAATATGGAAAACATTGGAATGATGTCTCTACATCTGATTTTGGTTCCACAACATACAATACTTAAAAATTTACAGTGAAATCTGCACCCGAATCTACCAAATTCTAACGCTGGCTTAGATATGCAAGTATATTATCTTGGCAACTAAAGTAATGCTTTTTCTGCCTGCACATGATGCCAGCTGGACCCAGCAAGTTTCGTTTCAAGTGATATAGTTTCACTACTTGGCGTTAACTCTCTGCATGGCTTTCCATAGTAACTCAAGCAGAACACCTTTGGGATTAGAACTTGCTGTCTCTGGGCAGTTTGGGGCAGAGGCTGGACTGCTCATACACGTAGCCATAACTCACTACATAGTTGCATCGTTCTTTTCACTAGAGAAGCTTATTTTAATGATTACAAGAATCACATCGGTGACTGGGAAAATGGGCAGGTGTCCCATGCTTGAATAAAAATGACACACATTTAAGTTAGGAGAGATTTTGATAGATGTTAATAACATCTCCTTTAGAAATATTGTTTTAGACTACATTGAGAACCAGATACTGCATAATGCATACTGTTTGTGAACTCAAAAGATCATGCTGAAAAATCATACTTTGTAAAACAAGTCAATGTACTCTGAGCAATTAACTAGTTTAGCTAGTTAATTAGCTAACATGTTAGATTGCTAACTTTAACTTATCACTACTTATTTTTTTCCACATACGAAGAGATGAAGAGTTAAACTTTCACAAACTTATCAAGCATGATTAAATCCTTATCCAACATAGCCTACAGTTTCTCAGATGACTCATGTGCAGGCCTTGAATTCTAGGTAAGAGTGAAATGACCAATAAAGCTATAAGCATAAAACTATTGTTACTGCTGATAGTGTAGGTATAAAGACTTGAGTTCTTGTTACAGTTTCTTGCAGAGCAGCAATGCTAACATTTGGCATAGAAATTTATAGGTCTTACTCTGGGAAATGTTAAGTAAGTTGCGTTCATTTTAAAAGACTGAAAGAAGTTGAACGTTTAATAGAGTAGACAGAAATTTATCTATTTTTGGAGAAGAGTGAGCTCATAACCTTGGCTTGCAATTGGCAAAAGGCGCGATAATTTTGTTTTAGCAATTTTATTTTAGAGAAGTGTTTGGTATACTGTGGTCTAGTGAGCTGATGAATGCCAGCTGACCTAGCCTGCTCTGTTTTTAAGCCATCCACACTAGCTAAGATACACAAGCACCTTCTTGGACTTTGCAAAGATGTGGTAATTGCTCTGGTGATGATAAAGAGCTCTTCTGAGACTCATTTTGAAGCATCTCTCTTGTGCATTCTGCACCTTGTTGTGAGAGTGCAGGCTAATACACATGTATTTCAGTGATAGAGGAACAGGTTCTTCTGTTAGATGCAGCTGCACAAGTGCTCAGTTGTGTTGCCTGTATGATGCCACGGTAACATAACCACTCTGGTGGCATTATCAAAAATGTGTGTAATCCACACAGCTTTATATTTCTCAATCTGTTGTAGTATTGGGATTCAAAAATGTTTTGAGACCTTATAAAACTATTCCTGTCATGCTTCTGGAATTCATCCCAGTACAAGGTTGGATGCGTAGCTGGTTGCACAAAGCAACAGATACACATGTTGATTCTCTGTTAAACTCAAAATTCACCTCCTTCTCATCTTATCTATTTGTGTTGCCGGTAATAAACTGTTCTTTATTTCAATAAAATACTTAATATCACCAGATGCCATTAATGTCAGTGAGGCCTGACACCTAGGTTCAATCACCCTTAGTTAAAAATATTTCTTTTTCTATTTTTGTATTATTATTTTTTTCAACTCTAGCTTTCCTCACCTTCCATATGAAAGATTTTCTTACTGACACCTGGATTGGATTAAATGATATAAATCATGAACTGAAGTTCCTCTGGACAGATGGAACAGGAGTTTACTTCACAAACTGGGCCAAAGGTTTCCCATCGGGACACATGGGATCATACTCATACGATGGCCAGGTAAATAGCAGTCACAAACTGACCGCTGATACTTGCTTTTAGATTACACATTTAGACATTTGCAGGGATTTGAAACTTTACTGCTCAATTTACTAGTTTCATACCTATAGAATTTAATAGCAGCGCTGACCTCACCCTAGTTGTTTTTCTTTTTTTCCCAGAAACCTGCCATTTTTAAACTATTATTTTAGGTGTTATTCATGGTGTTACATATTGCATTGGTAAAATGATTACTTACAAACCTTACACGTGTCACATACAGATCCTAATAAAGTGAAGAACTTTGAGCCATTGGGAAGTTGTTGTGTTTGCTGTTGGCAGGTACTATACAGTGCTTATACGAAGATTGCTTTCAGATTTCATTTCTGTATGTCCTTGAAGGCTGCAGAGCACCTGTATTTGCCCTGCCTTTTCTCAGGCTTTGTTAAAAAGACAGTGAAATTCCCACCTTGTGACATTGTCCCAGAAGTGTGCTGAATAAACACATCTTCCTAGTCCTCTGACCATAGCTGTGCCTGAACATAGGGGGTTTCTCAGTTGGCGTGTAGCTTGTAAGGTTTATTTACAGAAAAACTCTCCCTGTTGCACATACAAGCAAATTTGGTCAGTCACATTTGCAGGAAGGACATATATCTGTGAAAAAATAAGCATTCAAGTTTCATGGAAAAAAAAAAATAACTTCCCCTATTTTGCTGTCATACAAACTGATTTCATAGGTCTTAGGGTGCCTCTCGCTAATCTTATGTGATTTCGACAGTTCTTGATTACAATATTAGCTGTATTTCTCTTGAATGAAATTTTCACAGTGGAAATCTTAGTTTTATGCACAGTGTTCTTTTCCTGTTTTTGAAAGTATCACCTCTGAGCTTCTTATCCTCATTGGGGAAAATCTTTGAGAATACGAAGCTCAAAATAGAAAGTATGTATACTGTGTTCCTTTTGGAAGGAGCAATACATCTTTTTTTCTCTTCTAATGGGAAGTATTAGGACTTCTATGAAGTCATCTCTGAAAACTTTTAAAGTCTCTATTTTATAAATTCCAAATTTATTTTTACTTGACCTCAGCAAAAAGAAAGAACATATCATAGTTTATACAAAGTACTTTGCAACTGTTCACTTGGAAATATTTAAATCTTAATGCATTTCACTTACTATTGAAGTTTTTCTCTGTACAGCTTTTTCTGGACAGCAAAAATAACTAAGAAAACAGTGCATTAGTCACTCTTTAATATATGCTAACAAAGTTTCTAGATATTGCATCCATGTAGTAGAATTTGAAATTTCACTGTAAAGGTGGTACCTACAGATCAATGGCTGCCTTTGAGTAGCAGCTGTTCTGATTTTACTGTGTCTAGTATTATAGCTTGCAATAAGGAATTTTAAGGGACTGATATTTCAGAAATGTTACACTGCCCGGTGAAGGTCCTGTTTTCTCTCTTGAGCAAAGTTAATCTTTTCTACAGTAGCTGATTTGATTTCTCTTTAAATTATCTACGGCTTTCCGTTTTTTCATGCTGTATGCCTGGAGATGGGAGGATCCAGGAATTTCTTGTCTGCTCATTCACCGCAAGGTTGCTCAAGATAGAGCAACATTAAGAAACTTGTGCAGTGCAAGAGGAAGAGAAACTCCACATCATTAAAAACTTTAAAAGATATGAGAATAAAATTAGAATGTTATTTCTTTATAAAGACGTAAATGAGATATAAGTTTCTTACTCACATTTTCTAGTTATTTGTAACTGATTTTGTATCTTCTTGCCTCAAGGCTGATTGTGTTGTCATGAGAAATAATCCTGTTAAGGAAGCAGGGAAGTGGGCTGATGAGAGTTGTGATAACAACAGAGGATATATATGCCAAATTAAAGCAGGTATTTGTGTTTTCTTTTAAAGTATAATCAAAGCTCAAGACTATTCAGGCTCTTTCTGGGGTGTTAAGTGCTGGATTTCAACATGATTTCACTCTTAATAAAGATACATCAGCAAACTGCTTTTCAGGCAGGAACATAAGCATCATACTTGTCAGACCAAAGGTCCAGTAGAAACTACTCCCAGCTGACCCTTCCCAGTAACTGCTGTGTAACTTCCTGAGCAGGAATTTATATCTGCGTATTTGTGTTGAGTATGAAATTTCACTGTAAGGGTGATACTTGCTGATCAACGTCTGCTTTTGAGCAGGAGCAGTTCTAATTTTGCTGTGTGTAGTATTACAGCTTTCAACAATGCATTTTAAGAAACTTATATATTAGAAATATATGAGAATGATAATTGTTCCATGACTTTTGTCTGTCATTTTCTGAACATGTTGGCTTTTAGAATGTATTCTGGGCAATACTGAATTGTACAAGCTGCATGAACTGTCTAGAGTTCAAATGTAACTCATCCACAATGAACTTGAGCTGATTTACCTCCAAAAAGGAAACTAAAACCAGTGAAAACCTGGATTAAAATATCAGATTGATTTGTAAGAGCTGGTCTGTTTTGTAGTTTACATTTTCTCTGGCAAAAACATCTCTTGAAGACAAGTTATGACCTGCTCTATTCTCAATTCATTTAAATTATACTATTCGGCAGGGTTATACAGAATGTTCCTTTACTCTTTGTCATAGGTTGCTCTAAGCAGCTCCTTTCCTTTTGACAGATCTGTAATTGATTTTTACTACAGAATCTGGCCTAAAAAATAGCACATTCAACCCATGCTGTTGAGGGAGTTTAAAATCTGAAAGGAGACACGTTGCTTTATCTTATTTGCAATTCCAGTCAAATCATAATCACCAGTTGAACTAGTACATGAACCTTTTTTTCTTCCTTTATTATACAGATGCTGAGTTGCTTCCCTCTACAACTACAGACCCATCAAGCATTATCCGTTATGGTAACAGTAGTTATTTGTTCATCCGTACCAAAATGCAATGGGAAGATGCGCGAAAAAACTGCAAACGTGATCAGTTTGACCTTTCCAGCATCTTAGACCCCTACAGTCATTCATTTCTCTGGCTAAAGATATTAAAGTATGGGGTGCCCATATGGATTGGTCTTAACAGTAATGTGGTAAGAACATGAAACTGATTGAACATGCTGCTGTTTTTCTTATGGAAAAATCAGAAAATCCACTCTTATTATCTCCTTATATTTTTAACTTAGTAATTTGTATCTTGGTCCTAAGTACTTTTTATAGTGTCAGATTGACAGGTAGGGATCTCTACTCTTCCATTACACTTAATAAATTGTATACAGTGTACATACTTTTCCCTCTTTTCCTGCAACATTAAACTCTATGCACTCCCAAACAATACTATCCAGGCTAACATTTTGGATTATCTCTTTGTAGAGAGTGTATAATGTTTATTCTGAGATAAAATCCACATATTTTAAGATGTACAGTGAAAATCATTTATTTTAAAGTAACATCGGTTTTGTTACAATGACTGTCTCAACATTTTGAGGATAGTTAGCCAAATTATTAAATAATTGGTTTATCTTATTTTATTTGTCTGCCCTCTCCCAGTTCCTTGATATGTAGGTAGTTCTAGTATTAAAATACACCTTCTTTTGTGCTTGGCACATACACTTGTCCTGCATTCCCTCCGTTTGGCTGAACTCACAAAAGAAATAAAAATGACTCAGCGTAATCCACTTCTTAAATAATAAAACATTCCTCATACCTAATAAAAACAATGGATTAATTTAGTTTACAAGCTTAGGTGGGAGATTAATTGTTTTTTAAATGTACTTTAAGTTAAAATATTCTATATTACTTGTAGCCCAGAGGAGGGAATTACTCTTCTGACTTTACTCCTAAAAACTGTTTGAAGTGAGATTATTAGTACACCCAAGTTAACAGTTTTGTTGAGTTCCAAATTCATTCTGTGTCATTTACTCTGCACTTCTTTTTGCTGAAAATCATTTTTTTTTTTTTGCCCTAAATGAAAACTTCTTGCACAAGCATCTTCATAACAGACATTGGACTAACAAAGAAATGCTTAATGATTAAAATTAAATTCCTGGAGTTTTCTTTTCAGACTAATGGACGTTATGAGTGGATTGATAACTGGAGAATGAAGTATACTAAATGGGCTGAAGGGGAGCCAAAGCAGAAAATAGGCTGCGTTTATCTAGACACTTCTGGAGCCTGGAAGACAGGATCCTGCAATGAAAGTTACTTCTCTGTTTGCAAAAAGCCTGATGGTAAGAACTGGAATCTAACTGTTGTATCAATTGTCTCGTCAGAGTTCATTGTGCTAGATAGTATGCTGATATGTATTAAGATGCTGTGCTTTATTTCAAGAACTAAACAAATGAAATTATTTGAATTTAATTGAAATTAATGGATCTGCCTTAAAATGAGGGCCAACACTTACTAACAAAGCTAGTGTGATTATGAATAGCCATTGTTTTACATTAATAATTATATATATATTTCTATTTTATTCTGGTATCATCATGTTAAAAAATGAAAAAGCTTCAAGAATCAAAAGGAAATGAATGAAAAGGTAGTGGTCACACCGGTATGGTGTTAAAGGGGAATGGCTGAGTGACCAAACCATAAGGAGTTACGTGGAGTGTTTGCTCATAGGAGCTTTCCAGGTTTTCCCTTTATAACTGAACAACAAATTACACTGAAACTGCTGAGGTGTTTACGGACACTCCTTCAAACCTTTTCTTCTGTTTTTTTACCTAAAACTTCTGTTACTGATAATGCTTTCTAGATTCCATGGCATTAGGTCACAACCCATATGCCCAAGTTCGTATGGCTCCTAATTTAGTTATGGCTGTGATTGAAGAGTAGAGATAAGAATGTGTTAAAGTGTAACAGTGCGCTTTTGGCTTCTTTGAAAAATTAGATTTATCAAACTATTATTTAAATGAGATTACTTGAGACGGCAGTTGCAGTACTTTCTGTTCGTAGATTAAGGGCCTTTTGCCATTGTGTTGCAACAAGGAGTACAGACTGCCAAGTTTACATTTTGCTAAATACCTGAATAAGTTTTCTAATGTTCTGTAAAATAATCTGTTCATGATAAAAGAATGTATAAGACAATGTGTTTGTACATTGTTTCATTCCTCCTTCCTTCTTCAGTTCAAGCTCCTACTGAGCCCCCTCAGCTTCCGGGAAAGTGCCCTGAATCAGAAGGACACCATTCTTGGATCCCTTTCCGAAGTCATTGTTACTATATAGAATCTTCATCAACAAGGAACTGGGCTCAGGCATCTTTAGAATGTCTTCGACTGGGTGAGTTCGTCAATTAAAGAGCATGTCTTTCTGACTTTTTTCTCTCTGTGGAAAGCTGAATATGTGATAGACATTTTGTGATTTCAAGGATGGTCTAAGTATTGGCTCACAGGACAGTTAAAATCCAATTATTGCCCTGATTTTGGAGGAGATGGAGAATAGCTCTCTACCATTGGTAGATGCTGCTTTTTATGAGTACCAGGCATTAGAAGAGCTATGTGGCCTGGAGTGGGGACCAGTAAAGAGGAAACTTTGTCCTTTGGCCCTGCTAGGAGGTAGTCAATCTCATCAATACATAGCAATCACTAAATCTTGGTTTAATGGAATTTTTTTTATCATTTGCATATCTGATCTGATTTGCACCTGAATTATTCCTGTTTTGAATGCTGATAGTTTAATTTCCTTCTTATAGTGGGTTCTTATGCAGCCCAAGCCTGCATGCAGTGTCCGAGGTAAGGCTGCACCACTGCAGAGCAGAGTGGGACAGTCACTTCCTTGACTAGCTTGCTATTTTCTGCATGATGCGCTCCAGGATATGGTTGGCCCTTTTGGCTGTCAGGGCATGCTGTTGACTCATATTCAACTTGCCATTTATTTGTCTTGAAGACTTTCATGCCTCGACACGGGCTGAGGCTGTCCTGTAGTGGCCCTGGGACTGAACTGTACAGGATGTGCCTTTCTCTGAGTCCATAATTTGGGTTCTTCCCCTTGCTCCTCTGGGCTTGGGAAGAATGACTTTTGGTGGGCTGATGGCTCCTTTGATGGGTCTAGAGTAGCCAAGGAAGGGTACTGCTAGGGTACCCCCTCTGCTATTGTCTCTCTGTGTTGAGGATGTGTAGATGAGTTTTTCATGACAAATGTAACAGTAGCAAAATATCTGAATCATTCAGCAAAAGAGGAACAAGTAGAAAAACATGAAGACTGCAGTGAAAAAAGAGGAACGTTCCACGTTCTCCTATATTTTGCTGTCCCTACTTGCACTGTTTTTTGTTTGCAGTTGGGCATTTTCCAATTATATCTCATGCATAATAGAATTCAGAAACACTGTAGAATTTTTCACTAGCTCAACAGTGATCCAAATTTATTTATTTATATTTATTATATAACTCTTTATTTATTATATAACTCTACTTTCCTTACCTGAGGAAAAACCTTCAAATATTCAGTAGCCCAATCAAAGCAGCTGTTGCAGTATTAACTGGATTGTAGCCTCACACAAAAGAGAGCTGAATATGGTCTTTATTCAGTGTTTAATGACGTTCCCTGCAAAGTTACATAGTTCATTCTCTCTGCTGGCACACTGCAAACTCCGTGCTGTGATGGCTTGACTTTGCTACAGCATCAAACAGATTGAATCATTATGGCAGAATGCCTAGTGTTGTATGTGAATGACTAACAGGATACCTACCATACTAACTGGGCAACTGATGACCAGGATGATCTTTCTTTCTCCAATTACTGCAGTGAGAATATAGGAAAAATAAACAAGACCTAGTTGAAGAGTTTCACCAATGATTGAATTTCAGAAAGCCAGCAAGAGTGCTATATATGATCTATATAGAGGCTTGGAAAATATTTAGTCATTAATATGTGAAGTTAAATTGTGCACAGACTGAAGATACAGCTACTTTTTACTTTAATCCTGTGATTTTTATTTAGAGACTTTTTAATATTAAAACATCAGTAGAAATTCTTACTGTTTAACATATTGGCTTGTATTTTAACTTGAGCTGCTGTTTAGTTTTGTTACTGTTTCCCAGTGGTGAGAAAATAGTGCTAGTGCAGTGCCTTGGAAATGACAAGAAATGCATCAACAAAAATGCATGAGTTCTTCATATGATATTATCAAAAGTTAGTTTTTGTCCTGAATTTCAAAATCTACTTGGAACTTGGCACAGATAATCAGTGGTAAAAATAAGATGGGCATTTCACAGGACAATGAGAGTGCATTGCATTGTGAAACTGAGATTTCTGTTCTCTTTGGGTCTTGCAGGTGCCTCTTTGGTATCAGTTGAAGACTCAGCCGAAGCCAGCTTTCTGACATATATAATTGAACCACTTGAAGGGAAAACATCAACTTTTTGGACTGGAATGTACAGAAATGTGGATGGTAATTTCTTTAATTTTGCCTTTTTTTTTTTTTTTGATGAATAATTGCCATAAACTGTTTGATAGGAATGTTAAAAAAAATCATGGTATACTTCTCTAACACACTTCAAGGGAAATTAGAAAAGATAATAGGGAAAGCTAGTAATCAAGCAGTAAACAGTAGATTTCTCAGGAAGGCAATAAATGCAGAGCAGGAAATGAATACTGTCTTGTTTTTTAACATGTTCAGTATCTTCCCATTTAGGAGAATGGCTGTGGCTAGACAACACTGCAGTGAATTTTGTCAACTGGAATACAGGAGAACCTTCCCCTCAACAAAATGAGCACTGCGTTGAAATGTATGCAAACTCCGGATACTGGAATAATATCTATTGCACATCCTACAAAGGCTATGTTTGTAAAAAGCTAAAAAGTAAGTGCTACATTTATATTTTTTTAATATATGGAGTATTCTTATTGTGTGCTAGTATTAGTAGATGAACTTTTACACGCAGTGCATTTTAACTGAGCATTTTGTGTTTTTATAAATGCCAAGAGAACCACATTTGCATACCAAAAGAAAGAATAACTCTTGTCAGAAAGTAAAAGGGCTGATTAGCATTCAGATCCCTTTGAACTGTTTTGAAAAGATTCTGTTCTTATCTCAACTGTTCCTAGTGTGTACACTTTACAAGTCTGTCTGTCCTGTGTTGACAGTTGTTCAGTTATCACGTTGTCAATGTTTGCACACACAAATCAGTTTATCTGAAAACATATTCCTCAAGAAATCCCCTCTTTTTAGCACAGGGGGGATACCCTTTGCTTATTTCCTTCTGGCAGGCTCATATGTGTGTTGTTTCCCAGTGTAAAGCAGTGCTTCTGTTAATTGATTATTTTTGAATTGTGAATTAACAATCAGTTTTAGACCTTTTGTCTCTATGTTGTGCTATTTTAAGAAGGTAAATAAATGAAAAGTAAGGCAAATAGCATAGTTTGTATGAAATAAACTATAAGGTTCCTGAAATAACACAATGTGCAAATTTGGCACTTTCAGGGCATACGTTTTCCTAAAACTCATACCAATCATCTCTTCCAGCTTGTATTACAATATCAGCAATCTCTTACTAATGTTTACTGAGGAGAACAAAATGCACTTAGGGGCTGAGCTGTTCACTTCCTCTAAAATACTGGAAATGAGAGAAATTCTGCTGTCCTTTCTAAGAATTTGCTTTCATGCTGTATTTTCATGACTTACTCAGATGCTTGTAATGGTGATTGTATCTTTCACCAGAAATACTGCAGAACTGTTGGGTTTAGCCAGCCATTCAGAGTTTACAACCTGTGTTTTTACATTGTGACTGGAAAATGAAAAGACAATTTTCATTCTTTAACTAAAACAGGCAGAGATAACAAATGTTGCAATTAATGGTCACTTCTTTCTTTTCAACCATTCAGCTCTCCTCTTTTTACTGACATTGTTATTCACCTGTTTTGATACTAAACCAATTCTGGGAGTTGAAACAGGTGAAAGACAGTTACGATTAGCTTCAGCCAGTCTAGCTTCCTGAGCTGGAATGTTATGGAGTCAGCAAAATGCCGATGTCAATGCAAGGACTATGTAGTTGCAGGGGCAGGACTAAACTGAGTCTTACACTGCTGTAGAAACACAGCTTAGGTCAGCAGAATTTTGCAAAACTGTGGTAGTGCTAAATGGAGTGTTAGAAGCATCATTTTACTTTAGGCACAGCAAATGAAACTGTGTTTTCTGCTTTCTGAAAAGACTGCTAATGCAAAACTGTGACTGAAATTTTCCTGTAAAATAGATGCTATTTGCTGTTCCACTTACTGAAATAATTTTTACCCTAGCAATTTGAAATTCTGGAGCTGATCTGTTACATAAGTAGTCTTACTTTACTTTGTAAATAAGTAGGTAAGTTTAAACAACAGTTCAACAGTTCTATAGGTGCTAGTGGATTGGACTTCAAAGTAATGGCTAGGAATATTATGTTCATGGCATTTCACTCTAACTTTTCAGAGAATCACAGAATCGTAGGGGTTGGGAGGGGCTTCTGGATGTAATCTAGTCCAACCCCCTGATAAAGCAGGTACCTACAGTAGGTTACACTGAAAAGCATCCAGTCAGGTGTTGAATATCTCCAGAGAAGGTGACTCCACAGCCTCTCTGGGCAGCCTGCTCCAGTGCTCTGTCTCCCTCAAGTAAAGAAGTTTTTTCCTCATGTTTGCATGGAACTTCCTGTCTTCCAGTTTGTACCCATTGCCCCTTGTCCTGTCACTGAAAAGAGCCTGGCCCCATCCATGTGATGTTTGTCCTTTAGATTTACAAGTATTGATAAGATACCCTCATAGTCTTCTCCAGGCTGAGCAGTCCCAGGTCTCTCAGCCTTTCCTCATAATGGAGATGCTCCAGGACCCTAATAATCTTTGAACCTCTTCAGTGTGCTCTTTCTAGAAGCTTCCTGACTTTCTTGAACTGGGGAGCCTAGAGCTGGGCACAGTGATCCAGGTATGGCCTCACCATGACAGTGTAAAGGGGGAGGATTACTTCCCTTGACCTGCTGGCCACACTCTTTTTAATGCACCCCAGGATACCATTTTCAGAAACAGCAGATTCATATCTGTAAATACAGTGCTTGTTTAACATGCTAGTGGGTCTAACATGCAGTAATTTCATAACAATAAACAACCATGATGTGCATAATATGCACAATCAGTGCTATACCACAGTTGGTCGGCTAATGGTTTTTGGTGAAGAACAAGATGGAACGTGTCTAGGTCATTATATTCCACATTTTTTCCATTCAAATAAAGCAGTGCAGCCAAAGGACTATTTTCAGAATTTCTCTAAGGTAAACTATTTACTCCTTTTCCCTGCTAACACTGTTTTTCACTCTGTGATTTCAGATGGAAGGTTGCATGATTGTCACATACTCACAGAATGGTTGAGCTTGGAAGGCAATTCTGTAGATCATCAGCCTGATTCCATCATCCTTATGCTCTCCCTTTAGACATTTAAAAAATACTGATAGGATTCCACCTGAGCTTTCTCTTCTCTGCACTAAATAGTACAAGCTGTCTTGGCCCTTCCTCATAGGAGAGATGTTCCAGTCTCTTATTTTATTTGCCCTTCGCTGGACTCTCTCAGATAGCTCTATATATCTCTTGTTCTGGAGAGCCCAGAACTGGACACAACATGCAATGTAGCAAACATGGAAAGCATTAAACAGGTACTAAAAACTGTGTGAATGCAGAAAGCTTACAGTTTCCCTGTTTTCACGTGGATTTGCATGCTTGCATAGTGCAGGCAAGTAACAAGCTGCATGTTATTATCAACAGCATTAGTGGATACTTTTCCTTGATAGAAAGTCTCGGAAGCATCCAACAAATCATTTCTAATTTTAATGTAAAGAGCTAGATATAGAGTAATATAGGTAGTGCTGGGTTGACAGATTAGCAGAGTTTCGGAAAATCTTTAGAAGCAAAGATTGTTGGATTATTAATAAAGTGAAGGGTCTAGTAATACAATTTCACTTCCAGGATTCATCTTCATCAGAATGAAATGTGATGCACTGATTCAAGATTTATGCATTGATTTTATGTCCATACGAGAAAATGGGAATTTTAATCTTTTATAATAGTCCATTTTTTCCCCATCAAGCCAGATTTCATGGCCAAAATATTTAATTTTAAATGGTCCACAGACATTTTAGTTTGGACTTGATAAGTGCTAAGACACTTCGGAGTTCAGGAATAGACTTAATTTTCTGTGGAGGCAAGCCATCTCTTAGCAAAACAAATATATTTGCTATATATACGTAGAATGATGAGTACTGCAAGGATTTATAATTATATTCAGGATCATGTTTGAGCATGTCTGTCCTGAAGAATCTGTGTAGTCCTTCTTGTGGTTTTACACTGGTGGGGGATCTGCCCCCATAGAGTTAATTGATGTTCTCCTATTTGGTATGTTTATTCTGCTAGTTTATGTAAATACATACATGAGAGACTGTAGCACAATAGACCATTGTGCTTTGACTTTTAATGTATGTATAGAGCTTTGTGTGAGATCTGTATTACCATAAACTTTTCTGAATATGATTTTCACTATGATTTTTCAAATAACATAATTTTAATATAAAGAAAAATGTGATAATAACATAATTCTTTTTCAATGTTTTGAAATATCAGCAACTGAAATGCTGCCATCAGCTGAAATGCCACCAGCTGAAATGCCTACAAAAGGTAAGGATATTTGCTTATTTTCTTTCAGGTAGACAAAAACTTATCCAGTGGAAGATCATAAAAATAAAATAAAAATCATATTCTATATTACGTATCCTACATTTTCTGTAAGATTTTCTACGTTTTCTGAATAGCTGTGTGTTTCTTAGGAGCACGTTATTTCCTAGTAGAATATGATATACTGCATTGAGTGTCCAAACAGAAATTTAAAATAATAATTTGTGATATGAAGTGCAGTTAGCCTTTGAAAATCAACTTATTGTTTGTATTTGTTTTCAGCAATGACAAAGGATGAGGAGGCTCCTACTCTAAGCCACGGTAAAACAGGAGTCGTAGTTATTGTTGTCATCATCATCCTTGTTGGAAGCAGCCTTGCAGGATATCTCTTCTACAAAAGAAGAAAGAGTCGCTTGTCAACAAATGACAGCTTTGAGAACAATTTGTATTTTAATAGTGATGGAACTGGAGACACAAAGGATCTTGTGACCAACATAGAACGGAATGAACATGCAACACTATAGAATAATAAAATTAATGTAATATGTAATGTAAAGTGTAATGTAATAAAATAAAATGTGCCTTGTTTTAATAAAATTATGCAACTACAGTTAAACCAAAGCTATTTTCTCAGTGCAAATACCGTATTAGTCAGTTTCAGTGTATGCCTAACATTACATACAGCATCGTCTTTATTTCATAACCATCTTGTGTAAGATTTCAGATCTCATGATCTTAGGAAAAAAGATAATGCTAATTATTTTCTGCACTAAATTCATTTCAGACCATGTAGTGATGCACAGAATCTCCAAGCTATTAAACAAATGTCTCTAATTCTGCCAGCTTTCAAGTACTCCCAGCATTATAACTACAGCGGTAGCTGCTAGGTAACAAACCTGTGTTTAGGCATCCTCTTTGAACCAAGAGACTAAAAAAATCCTTTCATGGCAAAATTCCAGTTCCTGTGATTTCACACAATGTGGAGAACCAAGTGTTTAGTTCTCGTAGCTTATCTCTTCTAAGATTTGGTCAGGTAAAAATGGGAGGCAGGCCTTTGAAATGGAAAAGGCATGGTTGGCTGGAGTTCTTGCTGGCTACATGTGGACTTGTCTGGGAGAAGCAATGAAGTTAACAGCAAAATTACTGAGGAGAGGAGGAACATTACCAGTACGTGTTCTAAAGGTTTGTAGGAGCACTGAGTATTGGTAATCACATGTTGGTTTTCTATATGCTCTCAATACATGGTGTGGATTTGTAAGGTGTTTATTGGAAGTCAGGAACAATTTAGCCTTACCAGTGTATCCATTAGTGCTGACTTTGCTGCCTTTCAAAAATGCTGAGATCAGTTACCATTCACAGAATTCTTAGATTTCCAAATGTGGGGTTTATATTTCTAATTTTTCCAAATCTTATAAAACACAAATCATGTGTGATTCCTCACTCAAATATAAAGGTGTAAGATATTTGATTTTGTGGTTTCAGATTTGTTCTGTGAAATAAAGAGTAACTAGCTCTGATTTTTAAATAGTTCTGTATTGTATAGTCTTACCTATGTAAGACTGTAATAGGATAAACTTAAATAAGAGAAGACACAATCCTGGACACGTTCCATTTTAAACTGTGATCAAATAATAACCGTATTTTCCTGTATATATCTATGGATTATATGCTTAAAACAAAGCAAAAAAAGCCAGCTGAGTGATCTAGTAAAGATCTGGAATTATATATTCGTGCAGGGAAGATGGGGAAGTCTGCTCTGGAGTCCCTTTTCTCTTTCTGCTCTTCTTCTTTTCTAATAATAATAGCGGTTATTTCTTCTGCTATTTCCTTTTTTTAATGCACATTTGTTAAAGCATGTCATTTAGAGGATTATTACTTCTAATAGTTCTTCATTCCACCTGGTGTGATTTACAAGCCAGAAACTTCCTGACCAACTTTGATTAATGATGTTAAAGATGATGTTATTTCAACAGTATTGTTGAAACAGAAAGAAAGGTATGTGAAAGGGGCAGTGAAACGCCAAGATTCCAATCCCAGCCTCGTTGCACCAGCTGTTGTGCAAAAAGAGATCAGTGCAATCTCTATCCAAAAGAAGTCAAGTCCAGTTCTGAGGGCCCCCACAATCAGATCACACCAAATGATTCCTCCAAACAACATTTTGTCATGTGTATACGTGCAAATGTATTATTGAAAAGAAAACAGATATTGAGGAGAGGTCTCATTTCCTCATACTCTTATTATGCTTTGTAGGTACATCTCTACAGCTAAAGACTGACAGGGAGAGAACCCAGCTCCTGGAGCCTGGCTTGTTCCAAATTCATTTACCCATTCTGAACTGAAAGCCACTTAATAGCTAGCATTAGGTGTAGGTGCTACTGTGAAATGCTGTTTTTATTCTACTCAAAGACGTGAGATTTTCAGAGGAATGTGAAATTTAAGCTGCATGCTTTACTGTCCCTCTAATTGCAATAAAATGGGATTGAAGCAAATCTCCTATGAGAAAGGGCAAACATGAAAGCAGTGACATTTATAGCACAGAATATCATTAAAGTTCCATTTAGTTAGCTTAAGGTGAGCACTGATACACTATACACGATGTATAGAATAATGACAATTTTTGTATGGAAAGCAGAGAAAATAACACACTTGATCACTTTAAACAATACCTAATTAATAAAAGATTAAATGTAACATAAGGTTAAATGGAAAGCTATGGACTTGTAATAATTTAATTTCAATTTCCTGATTTTTTTTCGTTGTTGTTTCCACATAGTTCCCATTAGACTGAATACATAGCTCAAGGTTTTTAAAATCATCATTCCTTTGGTCATATAAAGCTTCAAGAAAGATTGAGGAAAGTGGTTCTCAAACTGCATTTCTGTTTCCACTCTCTCTTGTTATTTCCATCTTCCCAGGACTGAGCTGGACTGCAGTGGTTTAACCGATCATCGTTTGGTGATCTGGCAACACATCCTCCTTTCCTGCTGCTAAGCTTTCACGTTCCTGACAAGTGACTGAATACTTAGAAAAGTTTCCAAGATCGGGCTGGGGAAACTATTTGTGTTGCTCCATTTGTATGAGTAAAATCAGTGTATCTTCTTGTTGATTGTCATACCACCATTTCTTTCAGTCATTCTCTGCTACAGGCTGTTATTCCTTACGGAATTAGTATTTTCTAAGAAGGACCCTTGCTGCTTTTGTGATCTCTTATTTTGTGTCCTGAGTAGATGCTCCTACTTAAGTCTTGGTTTCTGAAATAGTCTTGCTAAAGAAAGAAACAAACAAAAATCTTGATCAAAAAGATGAAAGAGAAAGGCTGGATAGAAAAGCTTAAGAGACTTTTTAGCTGATCCTTAACAATTCATATCCATAACCCTCTGATTCTGCCAAGCTTTCTTACATTTCATCTTGATGGCTTAGGTAGATGAATGAAAAATAAAGATGATGATTTATCTTGAAAATATAGCATGAAAATGCCAGGTGCTTTTTATTGCTCTTTCAATACATTCTGAACCTATCTACAGAAATGGAAAGGTTGTTCCCTCTGTATGTTTGTTTGTTAGTATGGAACGTTTATACTGAGAGTTTTGGTTCTGGCATTAAAAAAACCCTTTTTCTCAATTAGAAGTTTTGTGATTACGCTTTCTTTATGGGGATTCTGGGATCTTACATCAAACAGGATAAATGATCACCATTTCTTTTTCAGATATTTATAGTGGAGCTTTTCAAAAATGAATTGTTTAACTTCTTTAGGGAACCATCTTGTAGAACCTGCATGGAATCACCCATTCATTTCTGCTGCAGCAACTGAAGAATGACTTGATGGTAATTGTTGATAGCGTGTAAAAGTTTGCCTTGCCTCTTTGCATCCTGCTACATTTCTTGTGCTTTGTTTCTGTTTCCTCTTTTCTGCAGAAGAGTTCTGACTTCAGAGAGAAGATGGTGAATCTGCACAGTGTAACTTCCTGCCTGGGAGCAGAGATTGCCAAAGGAACAATGCTGACTCAACACAAAACTCAGCGCTGCTTTTCTGAGTGGAGTACCTCTCTGCTGTCTTCTGATCTTTCTGTCTTTTTGGGCTGTGACAGGGTCTTCTCATACAACCATTGTGGTGAAACTGACCTTACTATGTTTTTTTTCAGTTTCCCTCAGCAGATAATTGATAACAATCCTTCATTCTCCTGTTCTTTCCTATTTCTTGGTCCCTTTTTCTTGCCCCCTGGTCCCATTATTTTCTCTTATCATTGTAATTCTTGATCTGCTCTAATTCCTTGTGGACTTTTTTTAGGCCCAGTGTGTTATTTATTTGCATTTGAGTCAGAACAACAGAAACGGTCTCAGATCTTCATGTAGGTATCCAGGGCTTCCACTGCCTACAGTAGCAGCAATTTTTCAGGAAAAGCCTTATTCTAGCTTCCATAGCACTGAAGGACCTTGAAGGGTACTTTCTGTAAATAGAATATCAGGGAACTTATTCCAAACCTGCCTCTCCTGAAGATACAGGGATGGAGATTTTTCAAAGGCCATATTCAAGAATTTAAGAATTTTAGAAGTGTTATAAGCCTACCACAGGAATGAGTGCCTTTTCTCTTCCTCAGCCTCTATGTATTTCTAATTATTTTACATACCATAGAGGAGAGGGTTTTTCTCAAAGTAGCTAGCAGATTTTTGTCGGAATGTCTGAACAGAGTGTACTTTAGGATGTGGGAACTTTCATAGACCAGATGGATGAAAAATGTGACAGTATTCCTTATCAGTTTAGTTTTCCTCTTCAGCGATAATTGAAAATTCATCATTTTCCAGTGGCAGATTATATTTTTCCCTTAATTGTGTTGTTTCTTTTCAGAATTTCATCACTTGTTGTTGGCAGGTTGGGTACATTGCTCCTGTACATGTCAAGAACAGAGCAAAAGAAGGGATAGGTGCCTCCTGAAGAACACAGATTCTTCTTCCGCAGCTTTTCTCTCCTCTATGGAAAAGCTGAAATGGAAAATTTTGTTTTTTTTTTTTCTCTAATTCTGTCAACTTCATCCTAAAAATAATGATCCTGAGTTGTAAGGCATATTTCCAAAAATCTTCACTAAAACGTGACCTCCTAGAAATAACATATCCACGGAAGAGAAAACTCTTGTATTCATTACCAAAAATAGCTTAGAAAGTAAAGCTTATTCATTGAGGTATTATTTCAAAATTACGCATGTGACGTGATTTGGTTCCTTATTTGCAGACCAGAACATACGTACTTCCCTGTATCTGTTGAGTCTGAAAACCAAAAAGGATTTGTTAATCTGGGTCAATGCAGAAGGGTTTTCTTGCAAGACACAATTTGTTCTTCAGTAGGAGTTAGAGGGGAGAAAGAAGTGAAACATCTGGCAATGGCTGTTTACCTTCTTGTGATTTTTCTCTTTTCCTTTAGCACATCTCTTCAAGTGTCTGGTAAGTCTTTGTCCTCTGCTGAGTACAGAGGTTTGCAAGTGATCTTTCTCCTGCTTTACTGACATCCTTCCTCATGGAGAATGAGTTTAGATCTATTTGCAGCACAGAATGTAATTTGGAATAGTTTCTTTCAACTCTTACTTCCGTTGATGTTTATATAGGCATTGTTTCCTTAACTCAGTTTTCAAGGAGGCATATGAGTAAAAGAAATGTGCCAACAGGTGTGGGTGAGGCAGCGCTGATTCCTGAAAAGCAGCCAGCTGAGTGTGGGCATAGCTGACCTGAAAGTACTCCACTGGAAGGCAAATCAGCTCAGGTGCACAAGGCAGTGTCCTCTCAGCACGCATGGAACCATGGGCTGATGTCTGTGCTGAGTTTCTTAGGCAGCTCATGCAGCTATTGCACATAGACTGTTGTTTACTGGAATCTTATTTCCTAGCTGGTAGCATTAGGAAGGACCTTAAGAGCTGCTGCCTGATAGATTTCAGATACTTCTCATGCTGAGAGGAATATCCCAATCCTGTATGTGCAGTGCTTTCCCCGGGAAGCTCCCAGGTGGAGAACTGGTGGGAGTGTAGTACTATAGCAAGAAGAGCAGCAGGGATGAGACGGTGATCCTGGTCTAATCCACCATGTGTAAATTTCTTCTCTGAAAGTTTTTGGGCAAGGCTTAGCTGGCTAGCATGAAGCACCACTGCAGCAGCAGAACTGTGCCAGGGAGAATGACATTTGCTTCTTCAGATCTTCAGCTTTTTACACGAATGTCACCACAGCTGTTTGACTGCTCCCTGTTGTCCTGGGATGTGGGGTTATGAGCCTCATCTGTTTCTCTCCTGGTAAGAAAGCTGGGGTGGCATTAAAGCTCAATGGCACAGCAGAGCGAGGTGGGTCATGTTGCTGTCACTTGAGGGGAGCTGAGGGATACAAGGCCAGCAGCAAAAATATTCCAGGTTTGGAGCAGGCTGAAATTCTGCCCCTTTTTTTGCAGTTGGTCTTCAGAAACCAAGCCCTGTCGTGCAATGCTTCACATTTCTGTTTACAAGTGTAGCTATTAATGGTACTGAGGACAGTTATCCTGTGCTCAGAACTGAAGTGAGGATGTTGCAATTTGTGGTTTCCCTCCTGACAAAAGCACAAGCTGAACTCTGACTCTGTGAAGAAATGACTTTTTGTACGGTTGCCAAAATTTCCAAATATTATTAACTAAAAATGTTAAGTGCTGCACTTGTTTGTTGAGCTGCAAAACAAAATGTCATTCTGGGCCAAAGGTAAGAATGTTTAACACTGAGTATGAAAACCTTTTTTCATGCCTCTAACGCAAAAAGCCTGTTACTTGCAAAATTAAAACCTGTTTAATATGCTGTGTGGTGGAGAAAATTTGAAGAACTCATGAAATCTAATAGAGGTCACTTTTGAATGGCATTTTGAGAATAGTGTCCTTTAAAGAGGAATGTGAAGAAGAAGAGAATTCTGTTCGGTATTGCATGTATCTTAAGAACATTGTGAGGAACGTCCTTCATACTGATGATGAAACTTGCTGGATTTCTTTCTCTATCGATTCTGAATATCCAGCTTTTGTTGTAACAGTTTCGTATAGCAAGAAACTGACTTATCTCCTATGGCAACTCTATTCAAAAAATCGCATTCTGATTTTGCTTTATAGATAGTGGAATATTTTTAATTTATAATGAAGATAGCAAGCTCTGTGCCCAAGCTCAGAACAGCAGCTCAGTCATAACTGCCATGTGCAATGAGAACAACGAGATGCAGAAGTTCAGGTGGATCTCGGCCACGCAGCTGCTGAGCATGGGGATGAAGCTGTGCCTGGGAGTGCTCACCAAGGACGACGAGGCTGCCATCACACTGGAAACCTGCAACAGGACAAGCGAGCTTCAGAGGTGGGCATGTAAGGATGAGGCATTTTCAATCCAAGGCAAGGATTTGTTTCTCAACTATGGCAAAGGGAAGGGGAAGAAAATCAGGTTGTCCAAAGGATCGGGCAAAGGGAGCCGGTGGAGAATCCATGGAACTGCAGGCAGCATATGCTCCAGGCCCTATGAGGGTGAGTATTGAAAATTAATTTCCATATTTCTAGGTACATTAGCTGCCCTTATTTGAAAGGATTCAACTGCCTGCTTGTCACACAGCAGTTCTTGTTATAGTGACATCAGTAATACAGCTCACTACAAACAGCTTAGCAACACAATGCAAATATCATAGAATCATGGAAGAGCTTAGGTTGGAAGGGCTATTAAAGACCATTCAGTTCCAACTCCCTGCCATGGGCAGGGTTGCAACCCATTATACCAGGTTTCCCAAAGCCCCACCCAGCACCTCCAGGAATCCACAACTTCTCTGGGCAACCTGATCCACTGTCTTACCACCCTCTGAGTAAAGAATTTCCTCCTAATATCTAATCTGTATCTCCCCTCTTTTAGTTTAAATTTTTTTCCTACATCTTATCACTATCAGACCATGTAAAAAGTCTCTCTCTCCATCTTTTTTATAAGCCCCATTTAAGTACTGGAGAGTCCCCCCAGAGCCTTCTCTTCTCCAGACTGAACAGCTCCCTCAACCTTCCCTCTCGGGGGAGGTGCTCCAGCCCTCTGAGCATATTTGTGGCCCTCCTCTGGACCTACTCTGTCATGACTGTGTACTTTTCTGCACATCTCAAAAAGTGTGACTCTGTCAAATGAAAGAAGAAATGGTCTGTGATGAAATAAAAAAGAAGAATGGGAATTCTCTTTGTACAGCAACAGTGGGGAGTGATGGTGTGGGTGGAATCTGTGGCTGTTTCAAAATCAACCTGATCCATTTGTGGGAGAAATGGTGAATTCTGTTATATTTAAAAGTTGTTGTGACTTGGATTGAAGAGGTGCTGTTTTTATAAGTTAATTTCTAGTTAACATTGTTTTGATCCACTCCTAAAAGTGTTTACCTGGTGTTTCCCAGGCCCAGAAAGAAGAAAAAGCATAAGAAGGCAAAAATAAAGGCAGAACTTTAATGTTTTAGAATGCAGTAACACCTAGCACTCAGGAAGTAGTGCTGGAGAGTTCAACACTGGAGAGCTGGATCTCCTTTTCCTGCTTTATTATCCTGCTTGGGTTACATCGACCTAGCATTCAGGCTCAAGTGTTCAGTGTCCTTTCTACTGTAACACTGGTAGGGTGAGAGGTCAAATAGCAAGAGAAGAAAATTTTTCCCTGCTCTATAACAGTTCTATTTGGAATGAATTTTATCATAATTTTGTTCACATACAGACAAACTAGACTGTGTAGAGATGGGAGGGTTACTTTCTAGCAGAGTCACTTACAAATTTAAGATATATCATCCTCTCGTGGACTAAGAAAAATGTTCTGACAGTTCCTTTCTAAGCTTTTTCAACCATAAAGAGAAAAGAAAAAAAGATCCTAAACATCATCTGAGGACAGAAATGTGTGCAATGGGAGAAGCTGGATCATGAAACAATAGTCCAGACATGGAAAGAAATAAATTTGACAGATTTTTTTTCTGAGGTCCAAATTATGACTGTTTAAGAGTGCTAATTTGGGATGTCTTGCCTTAGCCATTATCTATCAGTAGGCACAACAGCCTTGGAAGACTTTGTAGCAATGAAGCAGTATCTGCTTTCTCCACATCAACTCTTGCGCAGCTCAACTGCATCCATTGAGAGATGCCTGTGAACAAACCCTGTGGTCAGCATCAGATACCAAGTGACTGCTGTTGATCTATATTTCTCTCCATAGATATGTATACGCTGGGAGGAAATACTTTCGGTGCACCTTGTGTGTTCCCTTTTAAGTTCAATGGTAAATGGTTTGCTGAGTGCATCCCTCAGACTGATGATGCAAGCACTCGCTGGTGTGCAACTACTTCAGATTTTGATAAAGACCAACTTTTTGGAATTTGTCCATCAAAAGGTAATTTATTTATAAATATTTCAGGAAAGGTATTAAGAAAAATTTCACCCCCTCTCACAGTCAAAATCTCCTCAGGATGTGGAAGTCGTGCTGGTGGAGAGCAAACTGGATTCTGGGTAACCTAATTCATTGGTAAGCTGTGCAACTAAAAATGGGGTGCCTGCTCTTCACTCAGTTTCTCCAGCTGAGATGAGGAGACTGGTATATATGGAATATATTGTGAGAGTGGAGTGCGGGACTGATGGAAAAAGGCAGAAAGAAGGGCTTTTGAGGCATTTTGAGGCATGTAATGTATAGATTAAGAGGGGTTTCAAAGTAAAAAAAAAAAAAAAAAAAGGATTGAGAGTTCAAGATTTTCTGCATGGAGGAAAAGGAGGTTAATGTGAACTGAACTGTGAGAGAAATAGAATCATAGAATTAGCTAGGTTGGAAAAGACCTACAAGATCACCTAGTCCAACCATCCACCTACCACCAATAACCCCACTAAACCATTTCTCTCAACACAACATCTAAACGTTTCTTGAACACCTCCAGGGATGGTAACTCAACCACCTCCCTGGGCAGTCCATTCCAGCGCCTGACCACTCTTTCACAAAAGTAGTACTTCCTAATGTCCAGCCTAAATCTCCCCTGGTGCAACTTGAAGCCATTCCCCCTTGTCCTGTCACTAGTTACAAGAGAGAAGAGGCTGACCCCCAGCTCACTACAACCTCCCTTCAGGTAGTTACGGAGAGCGATAAGGTCCCCCACTGAGCCTCCTCTTCTCCAGACTGAACAATCCCAGCTCCCTCAGCTGTTCCTTATAAGGCCTGTGCTCCAGACCCCTCACCAGCTTTGTTGCCCTTCTCTGAACACGCTCCAGGGCCTCAATGTCTTTTTTGCAGTGAGGGGCCTAGAACTGGACACAGTACTTGAGGTGGGGCCTCACCAGGGCTGAATACAGAGGGAGGATGACTTCCCTACTCCTACTGGCAACACTATTTCTGATACAAGCCAGGATGCCATTGGCCTTCTTGGCCACCTGGGCACACTGCTGGCTAATGCTCAGCTGAGCATCAACCAACACCCCCAGGTCCGTTTCCTCTACACAGTCTTCCAGCCACTCTGCCCCAAGCCTGTAGTGTTGCCTGGGGTTGTTGCGGCTGAAGTGCAGGACCCGGCACTTGTTGCTATCCTTTCTGAAGAGCTTTGTCATGGTTTTATGGTTTTTTTTTAAGCTTGTAGCCATCCATCGCAGCACTCAGTCATGGGAGCGATCCCACCATGTTTCCGTTATGGCAACTAAGTCATAGTTTGCCTGCCACACAAAGGCTTCCAGCATCCAATAGATGAGGTATTAGTGGAAAAGAAGAAAGTGAATGTAGAAAAGTGACATTTGTAAGAACTCTTTATGTTATATGTTATTAATATTGAAAGCACAAAGTGTATACGTGGAGCAAAACCTACCAAACCATACAGCTACACTGTTTTAGTCTTCACTGAGTACTTTACTTTTTACATTAGCAAGTATGATTATCTTGTCAAGTTGTGTTTTTCATATTTTATAGGCATCCTCCACAAAGACCTTTGGAAAACAAATCCTTTGACAGAAACACACTATCAGATAAACTCAAACTCGCATTTGACTTGGCATCAAGCAAGAAGAAGCTGCCAGCAGCAGAATGCAGAATTATTAAGTGTCACAAACCTTCGTGAAGAAATGTTTTTATTAGGTAAGGCAATAAAAAAATTACATACAAACAAGTAAATGAATGCAGTTAAAACAAGCTTTAACATGGATACTTATATTCACAGTTTGAAAATAAGTCCTAGTGGCGTTCTTAAAAAATCCTGTCACTTTCTGACAAACAAAACTTATTAAAATATTGTGAAAAAAACTAACCTATATAGAAAAGATTTCTGTTACGACTAATTTTTTTAATTTTCTAGGTTTTAAAAATGTATTTCAAGTTTTCTTTAACAACTTACCAGATGCATTTAATTATCTCTTTTTTTTTTTTTTTTTTTTTCTCCACATGTAGGTCTGACTAATGATCTGGGTTTCAATGCCAAGCTCTGGACTGGTCTTGTCAGACGACTTGACAGCAGCTGGGAATGGACTGAGGGCAGTCCTCTCAGATATCTGAACTGGGCTCCAGGTGAGTGCATTTTTCAGACATGATGATCAGTATTTGGGCAAAATGCTCTCCTCTTCCCCAGATTCCTGTTACCTGATTTCTTTTGTTTCACAGAATTTTCACAGGTTACAAGTGATTATGGTAAAGGTAGGGTATTACAATAATAGAGATCACACCAGAGATGGCTCATCATTAATTCTGAATTTTCCAGAAAAAGCAGATAGCTCATCTGAGAAAATCATTAAAAACAAGCATTTGCACCTCATTAAATTTCCATCTACAGTTTTCTTATCGCACATATTTCTCAAACCAAATAAAAACCTCATCAAAATTGTATATAGAGAATTTTGAAAGAGAAAAAAACTAAAGAGAAACACTGTATAAATATATGGTTTCAACTGTGCTTCTTATATGTATAGCGTATGGACTTTTAATAAGTTTCCACTATATTTCTTAAGATATAATTCACCACAGTGCATGTTGCCATGGTACGTAATTTCATAATAACAATTCTGATGACAGGGAAATCCAAAGGGTGAGCACTTGCGCAGAATTCAGTATAAATTTCACATCCATTTTTTAACAGCAAAGGATGTTGAGTGTTTTGCAATAGTACCAACCTACAGGGAATTTTGCTGTAGCTCTATTTTTATGAATTGTTTTTCTGTATGCTGCAGTATTTCAAACACCCTAATTTTCTCCTTGAATTGTACACGGGAGAGGGGAAATTCTCGTATTTGGAACATGGGCCCTCCCAACGGGCTCACTGGTGTTCCCTCATCACTTCTCCTGGGAATTCTTGCTCTGAAGAATCACATGCCAAGGCCATTGTGGCTGTGCATTCCCTCCTGCTGTGAGATGAAAATGTTTGGTATTAACAGAGTGATTCTTTGTGTATTGTGCCTCTTTTCTAAAGGAAATCCCTCTGTGGAACTTATAAAAATGTGTGGAACCTTCCAAGGCAGGAATGGCAAATGGGAAAACGTGGCCTGTGATCAAAAGCTGGGATATATCTGCCAAAAGAGAAACTCCTCCATTGTGAATGACTCTTCCGCTGTTCCCTCAGGTATGGTGTGTCCTGCAAAAAGGTGAGAGCCAGAGCTCATGTTCCCTCCACTCTCTCTGGCCTTTTCTGCTCTGTTCTGAAAGGAAAATACTAGAACTTGGGGCTGTTACCTTTTCCCACTTGAGTTCCCTTTTCACTGGAGGCAAAGTAGTCTTTTCTATGGGAAGAAAATGGTTAGCACTTGGGAATTCCCAGCGTGCCACTAGCACTGCTGTAAGTCCCCCAGCAACATATATGGTAGTATATAACATTGTTCACTAGGTTGGGGATTGAATGGCACCTCCGAAATGCTATGGCTGCATCCAGATAGCCTACTGGGAATTGTTTCTGACCCATGCTTACCTCCAGACCCATGCTTGGATGTTGATGAGGGGAACGCAAGCTTGTCCACGTCAAAGCTGCGTCTGGGGATTGTGATAAAGACTGTGCAATGTGGCTGACCCCAGGCGATTGGTGGGCACACCTCTTGCACACATCTGCAGTGTGCTGGATATGTGCAGACCATGTGAACCTTTAAAGAAGTGGAAAGTGGTTGACGACACTAAATTCACACCAAGAAATAGGCTCTGAAGGAACTGCACTGCATTTTTGTGCAGCTGGCATTTCTGGTATAACATGAATGTGTCTGAGCCTTCCTCTGTGTAATATGGGCTGTGCAGGAGCTCCAAGTGACTGCCAAGCACCTGATGTTCCCAGAAAAAAACACAGAAAATGTTCAAAATTCACGAAGACAGAGTTCCTGTGTAGGAAAAGAGGAAAAGTGGCTGTACCCAGAGCCTCATGGATGGGGATTGACATAGAGTATTGCCCTTTTAAGTTTGCACGCCAAATTAATGAGTATTTATTTCATCCTCTAAAAGAGCTTTTGGATAGCTTCCAGCACAATATTCTTTGGATGGAAATATCTGTTTTGCATTCTTTATGATCCTCCCAGCCTTGTTTGTCTTCTCTACCAGTGTGTACTCCAGTATCTCAAGGAGATCCCAGTACAGGTCCATTGTCTTTTTGATTAGCAGAAAGCACTCAGCAGAACTGCTTGCTAATTGTTTGAAATACTTTTTTTAGGTGACATGAAGCCTGTTAAGTGCCCCACGGAATGGGTAGCCTATGCAGGACATTGCTATAGAATTTACAGAACACCCAAAATATGGAAACAAGCCCAATCATCTTGTAGAAAAGAAGATGGAGACCTGACAAGTATTCATAATGTTGAGGAGTACAGTTTTATAGTGTCTCAACTTGGTTACAGTGAGTATTCCCACAAGATATTTTTTTTTTGTCTGGAATTATACTCTTGCTCTTACTCATGTAATCATAGTAACCATGATCTTACCTGTTGATTTGTTGACTTTTTGAAAGTTCTTGTTCAGTAAATGTGGATGTGAGACACAATAGCTCAATTTTAAGACAATGCCTGTGATTAACTTTGTGTTTCCAGAGCCAGATGATGAGCTGTGGATTGGTCTAAATGACTTCAGGTTTCAGATGTATTTTGAGTGGAGTGATGGGACGCCTGTGACATACACCAAGTGGCATCAAAGACAGCCAACCCACACACCTAATAAGGCAGACTGCATTGTTATGAATGGAGAGGTAAAAATACCTCCCTCACTTTCTTTTGCCCTTTGTACCTCCCAAAGGGAAAAATTTCTGTGAAAATACTGGGTTAAAAAAAAAAAAAAAGAGGAAAAGGGTTTTAAAGGGTTTTAGGAACTTGGTTTGATTCAGAATGTCTTAGCGTGGAGAGAGGCTAGAGACCAGATTTAGAAAGACATACGGTGGAGCATCAAAAGCGATACACTCTGCTGAGAGTAAATCTGCTTTATAACAGTTGCAACAAATCTCCCATTTGAAATTATCTGAAGTGACCCATCACCTGCCTTCAACATGGCCAATCATAGCTGCAAAATGTAGTTATTGGAATAGGGAATTTCTTATATTTCCTATAAAACATCAATATATACATTTATTATTCATTATTACTGGAAGCACAAAGAATTAGGTACAAAAAAAATCTGTTCTGTTTTATGCCACGTTTAAAATGACATATCATTGTACTAAGGAGACAGTATGTTTTTCATACCTTATTTTTATTTTCTCTAACACTTCCTTGCTAATGTCATCTGAGTGTATGAACATGCTATTGTATGTATGAGTATGAATAATACTACAGTGGTGAGAATAGAGTGGAAGAGAATGTTTCCTTACTTTTCTCATCAGCCACTGGAACTTTAATATATGCATCCCTAATACTCACACCTCTGAGGAACTGTGACCCTGTGTTCCCTATCTGGGAGGTTTGGAGAAAGCATGCAGGCATGGAAACGCTGAAACAACTTACACCATATCAAGAGAGAAGTGCTCTCCCTGAGAATAGTAAATATTCCTATAGAAACTGGATTTTCTCTAGATTTCAGTTTTCTTTGTGGTTTCTTCTTGCCTTGATCAGGATGGATTCTGGGCTGACAGTTCTTGCGAAACAAAACTCGGTTACATCTGTAAAAGAAAACCCTTGGCAGAAGAATCAGGGGAAGCTGAAGTTACTTACCCAGGCTGCCAGAAAGTAAGTGTGAAACAAAAGCAGTGAAAGGTCACTGCATCTCACTTTCACTTCTGTGATGGTAAGTGGCATAGAAGTCAATTATTGCAATTTGTGGACTCCTAGAAAGCCTCCTATTTTGTCTGTGCTGATACTTCTAAGCCTAATAGGGATGTTTCTTCTGTATTTATATAAAACTCAAAATGACTTCTCTTTTTCTCACTTACGCACTTCAGTCTGCTCCCTCCTGGTGCAGAGCTGCTCCCTTTGCCCCCAGCAGCCTCCCCCTGCAGAGCACCTCGTTGCTTTTGGGCTGGATCCCACAGGTTGCACGGAGCCATCTGGGTTCAATCCACCCATCACAGGAGGCAGGCATACAGGAATATTTGAGCCTGCTGTTTTGCGTCTTGATTGCAGCACAGCATCTTGGAACAGCTGCACTTAAAAAATTATATGTTTTACGCTCTATTTAAAATGATATAGCTTTATACTATGGGGAAAGAAAAATAATATGTTTTCCATATTTTATTTTTAATTTCTCCAGCACTTCATTGCTAGTGTCATCTCAGTGTATGAGCGTAATATCATACATACATAACAAAAGCAGAGCTGGCGTTACAGGATTTGTTGAGCTGTGACCGTGAGCTTGCTTTCTAGCTCCAAGTCACAGACATGGCCCGTTACTGACCAAGGCACCTATCAAGGGGCAAGAGGCAGGGTTGTGGCTGCAAAACTATGTTTGATTATCCTCTACATTTCATTTCATGGCTTCTGAGGTTGATTTTGGTGTGGAATGTGGTGTTAATGTGGCTTTTAGAAGAGCTCTGTGCTGGGCAATCTGACAGTTCCCCTTGTGTATCTGTTGTTTGTGCTGGCAGGGCTGGATGAAGTACGGCTTTTACTGCTACTCCATTGGGCAGCTACCAGCAACATTTTCAGAAGCAAAACTTATCTGTGAAGAAAATAAAGCTCACCTGGCTACTGTGAGAGACAGGTATGGAAATGTAATCTCTTCCTTTCAGTTGTGCAACCAAGCCAAAAGTTCATCTCTTCCCACTCTGCAATTATTAATAATGTCTAACATGATGCCACTCCTTTGGTGGAAGGTACATGTTAGAACTAAGTAAGTCTAACAAAATATAACAGGCAGTGCTATGTCATTAATATTAACATTCAAACCATGGCTGCTACCCACCCACACTCTCATTGAGCCTGGGAATAAAGATTTGAGTCAGCCCCCCAACAACTCCAAATTACCAGACTGTTTTTAAACTTATTGAAATGAACTAAGCAGATAAATATGGAACTATTTATTTCTTCTGGATTTGAGTTTTTGGCCTTTTCTTCGTAACAGGAAGATCTGGAAATGTTCTTTTTTTAGAACAATTATTTTTTTCCTAGACTAAAAGGATTTAAATATCTAAGCCTTATATTAAAGCACAGTAAAGCACTGTATCACTGATTTATACAGAATGAATAATATGAATACATTAACCCAAGTATTGGCTTATGTTGCTCATTGTGTAGCACAAAGGGAGAATAGAATCACTTTAAATTATAAGCATGATTTATATTACCAAATTGTAAAGTAAACCATTTGTATTATAATAAGATCTATAAAACTAAAACCATGATCCTTGTTCCAATCTATGCTTATTTTTTTTTTTCCACATATTAACAAATCATCTTAACTTTACCAGACTTGCTGCAATGAACTATTTGAAGAAATGGGCAAATTACAACAAAGCTTGATATATCACTTCAGTACTTATTCTTCACAGATATGAACAGGCTTTTTTGACTTCTGTAATTGGATTCAAGCCTGTAAAATACTTCTGGATTGGCCTCTCGGACACAGAGGAGCAGGGGACATTCAGGTGGGCTGGTGGGGACCCGGTCATCTTCACGCACTGGAACATGGGAATGCCAGGTAGGCACCAGGGGTGCAGAGTTTCTGCTCTGGGGAGCCAAGAAGTCAGGGTTTAGAAACTACAGGATGTTTTTTAAACAATTTTGCCATAAATGTGCAGAAACAACCATGCAAATTCTGTTTGTCCTGAAGTTGTAGTAGCTCCTTCTAAAAGGCCACCTAGGATTGCACGTGGCCGCTGCCGTCATTCATTTTTTGTTCCTTGCTGGTTTTGATATTTTGGTGATCCATAGTATAATATAAAGGGAATGTTTTATGATTTATTTTAATTATGTGTGAGCTTTCAGTGTCCAAACACAGTAGGGCCAGGTAGCTTTTAGTAGAGGGCATATGTTTTGAGAAGATGCAGGTACATATCAGTAAGATTTTAAAATTTTCTCTTTCATGAAGGAAGAGAGCCAGGCTGCGTGGCCATGAGAACAGGAACTTCAGCTGGATTATGGGATATTCTCAACTGTGAAGAAAAAAACCTGTTTCTCTGCAAGCAGATTGTGGAGGGAGCAACCCCACCACCCCCTCTGACAACTCCTCCACTCCCATCCTGCCCAGAGGGATGGCAGTCGGTTCCTCAGAGCAGCTTCTGCTTCAAAGTAGGTGTTTAACTGAAAACAAACACTTCTCATTTCAAGTAAGAATGTGCTTCATCTATACACGGAGGGTGGATTTTATCGTGCTTACCTGACGGGTAATTTGCGGTTACACATCTCCAGCCATACCCTGGGTGGAGCATCCTGAGGTGCTGGGAAGTGCTGCGTGGTGGTGGAATTGAAGTTTGGAGCTACCAGAATTCTGAGACAATGGCAAAAGCAAAGCTGCAATAATCAAGTTTGCTAGGCGACAACACAAGCAAGGTGGCACAATAAAATGGCAAGTGATTAAACTAGAGGCCAGAGAACAGAAGGAAAACGGAGGCTCAGAATGCTGTTTCTAAATTACTGTAATATCTGAGCCTGTATTTAACTGCCCACTTTTCACAGATTTTTCAGAGAGGAAGGGAGAAAATGCAAACATGGTTTGGTGCAAGAGATTTTTGCAGAGCTATTGGAGGAGATCTGGCATGTGTCCACAGTGAAGAAGAGCAAAAACTAATATCTAGTTTGTAAGTATTTGCAAAATTCATTGTTTAAATTTAGGAAAGAAAGCATTTTTAAAAATGATCATTTTGCAGGACATGAGGAATTTCCAGTCATTGGATTCTACTTTGGAAAGACAACGTGTATCTCTGCAAAGTGTAAACAGGTAGAAACAGGGGTAAACAGGTAGAAAGAAATGAGCAAAAGTGCTTGTTGGCAGGTGTTTGAGTAGACTCATCTATGTTGAGAGTAGCCTGAACACATATAAAAACGAAAGAAGGGTCATCAAAATTGGTTTCAACTGAGTTTAGTTTAAAAAGAGAAACCTGATGTAATGAAATAATCTTGATTGAAGGAATATTTTGTGCTGTGAAATGTAATTTTCCTTCTTTAGTTAAGGGGGAAAATTGGAGACTAAGAAAGACTGACCTATTAATGTGTTTATATAAATGTTTAACTCAAGCAAATGAGTACTGGATGGTCTGGGTTTGAATGCCTAAGTTTCTTTGTGGGACCAAGACCTTAAAATTTTCATTTAACTCAGTAATTTTGGTAATGTGATATCTGTGATCCTTCCTGTGCATCTGTTTCCCTGATTCCTGTCACATGCAGTGTGAGGGTGTTTTTCCCCACATGAAAATGGAATGATTACTTTACATGAATTCCTCAAGTGATAATTCAAGTGCCAAAACTTTGATATGACACATATTCTCCATCTCTATTTCACACTCTTATTGTCTATATTTGCACGTAATCATTCAGAAATACAGACTATCGTCACTTATCTTACTGGATGGGTTTAAATGCCTTGGACTCTGATGGAGGATTTACATGGTGTGATGGTTCACCAGTGAGTAAACAATTTCTTGTTCCAACTCCTTTTCTAATACTACATATGTGTCTTGTCAAGCATGTACAAACCACAAGTGACTTTAAGTCAATTTCCCCTTTCTGATCTAGGAATTAGTTTTTATCTTCTGATAGTTCACAATCATACATAATAGTATGAATTTATAGCAATGAAATAATACCAAAGACAATGGAGTACTCTTATTTTCTATCTTGGTTTAAGCCATTCTGGTTGTACCAATCTCTATATTCCAATTTGTCACTTACTGTGAGAAATAATTGTGTGTGTTTGGTCAAGCTAAGCTTTTTTGAAACATCCAGGCAGGAGGAAGGAATCTGAGGAAAGCTCTCAGATTCTACTTTCTAGAGCTTGACAGTACAGCTTCATCTCTTCATATATAGAGGAGGACAACAGTTTTTTGGTTTACTAGGGTTGGCCTATATATACACAGAGGAATCATTGTGCTATACAGTGGTCTTGTGGTCATGTCCTTCTTGCAGAGTTTGGCACAAAAACATAATGTGGACCATGAAATCAAATGAAGATTTTTCTTCTTTAACAAGTTAAAAAGATGCTTGGCTTCAACAGAAAACCCTAAAAAAGCTGTGTTTTCTCTGTAGGTAAATTTTCAAAAGTGGGCAAATGGAGAACCAAACAATTATGATGGAAATGAGAAATGTGGAGTTTTTTATGGCTATAATGATATGAAATGGAATGATATGTTTTGTGAACATATGCAAGACTACATTTGCCAAATAAAAAAAGGTAAAAGTTGAAGACTTTTTTTTTCTTAAAAACTGTTTAGAAACAGTTTAGGACATCCTCTCTAGGTCAGATCACATTGCATGTATTAGAGCCAGCTGTTCCACCAAGCACAATGAAACACTAAGTGAATTTCAATTTAAAAAAAAACAGTTGAAAACTATGAATTCATTCATGAGATACATGTGTGAGTTTAGCATGTACATGCAGCATTCTGAGGAAATGAAATCAAGTAGCCTAAATCATCCATAGTTTATGTGAGCTTGATTCTAATGTAGTAGTTTTGCTGAGCGTTAACACCTTTTTTCAGATACTCTTAGAAATTCTGTGACAAAAATAAACATATGAGTAACCTCTAGGTTTCATTCTATTGCTGGAAATTAAAATGCAATGGTAAACAATTAAAAACAATGCAATAAATATATTTAATTGAGAAATTTCTGATATATTTAATACACTCAGATATTGATTTACTTTGCAGGAGCACTGCTGAAACCAGAGCCCAAATCCACTTTTGGTAAGTCTTGTACTTTCAGTACAGGAAGAAATTTTTATACAAGGGTGTTAATGTCTATTATGAACACTCTACTTAATGTTTCATATTGCAGATGATGGATATATTCTTAGTGAAGATGACTGGATAATATATAATCATAAAGAATATTACTTCAGCAAGGAAGCAATGCCTATGGAAAAAGCGAGGGACTACTGCAAGAAGAAAGGTGGTGATCTTGCCATCATTGAGAATGAAAGTGAAAGAACATTTCTTTGGAAATATGTAAGAAACTCACTTTACTTCAAAAAATGAAGTTTTGTCCTCCACTGAGGCCTCTTCTTCAGCTGGCTTCTGAAATATTAGAACGTGATCTGCATCATAAAAAATCAGTGCCAACTTTCATGAGTTTAACTATATAGAAACTTTAAAATAATAATTATTTTGATAAATAATTGCTATGCTTAGAAAAGTCTTTAGTTTCTTTTCAAGACCATTGCCAGAGTGCAACTTTCAAAAACTCTGCTCTGTTTAGTTGAAATTTAGTTACTGAGCAGGAACTTTGTTTTCCACCTCATTCTCTTCATGGAATTTAAAAAAAAAGAAAAAAAAATCCTCTTTTTGTCAAAATAGATTTCAAATCTTGAAGAAAAAGTTTGAGGAAGTGAATAACTTGGTGATTATAGCCTTCTGTAAATAGTTTCTATACTATTAAAAACAAGTATGATTCCTCCCTTTCTTCCACATGATTAAACACTAAACTCCATCATTTCCTTGTAGCCTTTTGGCAAATTTGCACTGTGCTTTCCTAAAACTCTAAAAATATGGTTTTATTTCATAGCCCTCTTAAGACATATTTCAATATTTTGTTTTTAATCTTCTTAACACAGCATTTTGCTTCTTTTTTTTTTTTCATTATGCTTTTATTTTTATTTAAAGGCTGGAAATTGGATGATAATTTTGCATTTTGCAGTTCAGACATATAATCCCATCAACTCCCTGCACATTGCTTGCTGTCTAACTGTACAAATGTAACTTAAGTGTTTTTGAGTTCTTGTTTGTTTTATTTAAAATCTACTTTCTTACATCTCATTGAAACTTTTTTTTGTGTGTGTGTGTGTTTTAGACTTTTTATAAAGATCGTGGAAATAACTTTTTTATTGGCTTAACTGTGAGCCTAGACAAGACGTTCAGGTAAGTGAAAACATTAAGTCTTTAAGACTCATGTGAAGTGTGAATATTTAGCAAGGCTGTGTCTAAGATGTTACTGAGGCTTAATGACTGACAGAATTTGTCTAAAGCCATATTTTGACATAAAATTTTAAAATATGATTCTCGTTCTCAGGGTAGCAATTCTCCTATGGTATTTTCATCATCTACTTCTCCATCTTCTAGCTTAGGCCCTGTTTTTGTTTTGTGAGGCCACATTTGCTCACAGTCAGTGTAGTCTGAGTTAACACGTGCTTGCTCTCCTTCTTAAATTTGAGAGAAGATAACATTGAGGTCTCTAGAGATGTTCCAGATGGTACTTGAAGACATTTTTAAATATTCAAATGATCAAAATCTTCCTCTGCTTTCACCTTCTGCCTTTTTCTAGTGCCTTCTCCAGGGATTTCAAGCTTGGTCAGATGAGTCTCTGTCTCATTTCAACCTTTCTTATCTGTTCTCAGGATGTCTTTCTTGTCCACAAGCCACAGACGCTCATCTCTGTGGAGCTGAGACAATCTAATCTCCGCGAGCTTCTGTTTCCCCTCCCACCCAAAACTTAGAAAAAAGCTTTATTGTTTGTCTTTGCTGCCCCTCTAATTTCATCCTTCTTTTTTTCTGGATGATGGTGCCGCTTTATCAGGAATCATAGAATCGTAAAATCATAGAATCATAGAATGACTCAGAAAATAATAGAAACATAGAATGGTTTGAGTTGGAAGGGATTTTAAAGACTGTCTAGTTCCAACCCCTTGCCATGGGAAGGGACAAATTCCAATAGATCAGTTTGCCGAAAGCCCTATCCGACTTGACCATGAACGTTTCCAGGGTTGGAGTATCAACAGCTACTCTGACCAAACTGTTCCTGTTCCACCACTTCCACAGTAAGGAATTTCTTCTTAATATCTAATCTAAATCTGAACTCTTTTAGTTTAAAGCAATCTACCCTTTTCCTTTCACTATAGTCTCTGATAGTCCCTCTCCAGCTTTTCTGTAGGCCTCTTTTAAATACTGAAAGGCTGCAATGAGGTCTCCCTGGAGCCTTCTCTTCTCCAGGCTGAACAACACCAGCTCCCTCTGCCTGTCTTCCTAAGAGAGCTGCTCCAGCCCTCTGAGCATCCTCGTGGCCCTTTCCTGGACCCATTCCAACAGATCTCTGTCCTTCTTGTTCTGGGGACCCCAGGTCTGGATGCAGTGCTCAAGATGGGGCCTCACAAGAGAAGAGTAGTTGAAGACAATCACCTCCTTTGACCTGCTCCTTTTGGTACAGCCTAGGATACAGTTGGCTTTCTGGGCTGTACATGTACATTGCTGACTCGTTTTGGCTCAAGTCTTTATGACATTCCTCCCAGTTTATTGTGCGCTATTTTTTCCTGTTTGACTCAGGAAGATTTGCAAGTGAAAGCAGATAGGCATCCTGTTGCATTCCTTATTTGTAGTCTACTGGCAGGAACATGCATACCGTGGCTTAGTCTCCCAAACTGGAAAAACACTGAGTTGCCCTGGAGCTGATGTGGTCTGAAGGCAGTCGTCACTTGACTGTGCTCCCTCCAGCACACTGAGGATTATTTATGGATTCTTTTCTAGAGTATTTTTGAGAATAAATTTGTGAATCACCAAACTAGGAAGTATTTCTTGCATAATTGAAAGCAATAGCAATATATATTAAAGATTTCTTTTGTTTAACAAAATGGTTCCTAGTATGTGATTCAAGGATCTCTCTTACCCTACAAGATGTTATGTTAGTGCTTTGGCCCCAGGAAATTACTAAGTTAGGCTCGTGTTTCTGCATCTGTGTTCCAGGTAAGGCCAGGCCCAGTGTTACACCAGTGCATTTTCTTTAAGTTATTAATGCTCAGCGACAGAGAAAAGCTGTGACTTTGAGAAGACTAGCTGAGACCTGGTTTGGATCAACAGTATACACATTAGACAAGAAGATATTTTTTAATGATTCGAAATGAAAAGTTTTCCTTCTACCAGAGAACAGCACATGTTTCTAAACTAGGATATAGAAAACAAAATACCAAGCTCTAGTATGCCCCCTACAAAGAAATACTACCCTAAGAATTATTATTCTCCCAAATCGCTTATTTCAGATGGGTGGATGGAACTACTGTAAACTATGTTGCCTGGGCTCCAAATGAACCCAACTTTGCAAATAATGATGAAAACTGTGTGGTCATGTACACCCAAACAGGTGAGTGCTGTAACAATATTCAGTCCTTCATGGTGTGGTACAGGCTTGACAGGGCTGAATGTGCAAGTTTTGGTCTTAGAGATCTGCATTAGATTTTAGAGAGGTTAATTAAACATTTAAATTGTAATGGCCCTTTGGCAATTTTGATGAATTTGAATTTTGATGTAAACCTGAATATTTCTAAGGAGAACATACATAAAAATTACTCATTATTTCTGTGAGGAGAGTAATATGGTAATCAGTTCTACTTCCTACGATGGATTTGCTTAAGGAAAGGTCACTCTTTATTTCAGTCTCAGTTTTGTCTTTTATTCTGATTTGCTTTAAGGTACATGGAATGATCTCAACTGTGGCAGTGTTGAGTTTTTCATCTGTGAAAGGCTTAACAGTACTGTTCGTCCAAGTATTGCTCCCACTGTACCACCACCCAAGGGTGGGTGTCCAGAAGAGTGGCTCCTCTTTGATAATAAGGTGCAGTATGAAGTCAGTATACTGCATTTCAAAAAGAATGGAAAACTTCCTTTGTTCAGTTTTTAAGTTGAAGCATTGTTTTTGTTTATCACAAAATATATTCTGACCATGTATATTTAATGAACCTAAAAATAAAATTCCTGAAAAAGGAATTGGGACCACAACTGTTATGAAGGAAATTATGTGCCATACAAGGAGAAAGCTTCACTTTATGTTTTTGCTATTATTTAGCATAGCCAATGATAGTTGAGCAACTTTGTTTCTGTGGGAGAAACAACTTCAGAACAGTTGTACATTCTCGTTTACTTTGCTGAGCTTATTTGGCTGTCACTTACTGCCTGGTCACTTTTTTGACTCGTGTGCATTGTTTTCTGAGGTCTTAGGCATTCCTTACTCAAAGTCAAGCCTCGGAAATGCTGTGGAACTGTTGCTTGAACTTAGTTTCCACTGTAATTTTTAGACTGACATATTCCTTCTTCTAAATGGATGCTAAAATATGGAGGTTTTCCAGTATGTATCTTCTCTTTCAGAAAGACCTAAAGGCTAGCTAGAAAGGACAGTTAAATCTCCTTTTGGTTTAAAATATCTAGCTTATTTCACTTCTTACAAACAGAAATGCTTTCAGTAGAACCTCTAAAACACCATCCAACTACAGCTTTGGCACATTTCTTTTTTTTCAGTGTTTCAAAGCATTTGGCCTTAATGAAAATTATACACTGACATGGCATGCTGCACGAAACAATTGTATTAATTTTGGAGGAAACCTGGCTACTATCTCAAAGAAGGAAAATCAAGGTATGAAGTACAAATCTTTTGATACTAGATGAGAGATCAACTGATCCTGGAGAAACAGATTATAACATTTTCCTTCCTTGTACAATGTTTATCTTTTCTTCAGCTTTCCTCATGTCTCTCTTAAAAAATACCGCAACCGATGCCTGGATTGGACTGAATGACATAAATCATGAGCATACATACTTATGGACAGATGGAAGTCCAGTTTACTACACAAATTGGGCAAAAGGTTCCCGAAGTTACTATAGTAAGGTAAAAAATTTATTGTTATCACCTATTCATTATCACAGAATCAAAGAATTGTAGAATCATAGAATAGAATAGCTTGGGTTGAAAGGGACCTTATAGATCATGTATTTCCAACCCCTGCTGTGGGCAGGGCTGCCATCCTCTGGATCAAGCTGCCCGGGACCCATCCATCCTGGCCTTGGAAGCCTCCAAGGATAGGGAATACACAATTTCTCTGGGCAATCCAGTGCCTCACCACCCTCGGAGTAAAGAAGTTCCTCCTAAAATCTAATCTAAATGTGATGTAATCAGCAAACTTGCTGAGAGTGCACTCAATCCCACTGTCCAGGTAGTTGATAAAAATGTTGAAGACAGACCCCTGAGGGACACCACTCATCATCACTGGCCTCTACCTGGACATAGAGCTTTTGACCACAGCAGTCTGGCTATGACCATCCAACCAATTCCTTATCCACTGAATAACTGACCTTTCAAATCTGTCTCTCCAATTTAGAAATATGGATGTAGAGTGGGACCATGTTGAAGGCCTTGTGCAAGTTCAGGTAGACAACATCAGCTGCTCTTCCTTTGTACACTGGTACTGTCACTCCATCACAGAAGACTGCCAGATTGATCAGGCATGATCTGCCCTTGATGAAGCCAGTCTGGCTGTCTTGGACCACCTCCTCATCTTGCATGTGCCTTAATGTATCTTCCAGGAGGATCTGTTTCATGATCTTCCCAGGTGCAGATGTGAAGCTCACCAACGTGTAGTTTCCCTGGTCTTTCTTTCTACCTATCTTAAAAATGGGAGTGATGTTCCCCATTTTTCCAGTCACATGTGACTTCACCTGACAGCCATGACTTTTCAAATAGGATGGAGAATGGCTTGTCAACTATATCAGTCAGTTCCTTCAGGACTCTGGGATGCATGTCATCTGGGCCCTAGACCTGCATACACTGAGTTTCATGAGGTGATCTCCAACTTGCTCTGCCCTTACAGTGTGAAGGATTTTCCTTCCCTAACCCCCACCTGGAGGTTTAGGGACATGAGAGACATGTGAAATCTAACTGTCAGTGAAGCCTGAGGCAAAGAACTCATTGAATACCTCAGCCTTCTCCATTCTGTTGTTGCCAGTTTTTCTTTCTCATTTATCAGAGAGGACACACTCTCCTTTGCCTGTCTCTTCTGGCCAACGTATCTAAATATTCTCTTGTTTTTTTTTTTTTCACATCCCTTGCCAAGTTCAGTTCCTTCTGTGCCTTGGCTTTTCCTGATCCCATCTCTGCATGTTCACACAGCATCCATTCTTCCCAGGCCATGTGTCCTTGCTTCCACTGCCTGTACATTTCCTTCTTAGCTGTCCATTTGATCAACAGGTCCTTGTTCAGCCATGCCAGTTTCCTGCCTCCTCTCCTTGATTTCTTTTGCTGAGAGACTGAGGAACTGTTGTGCTCTCAGAAAAGTGTCCTTAAAGAGGTGCCAGCTCTGTTCCATTCCTTTGCCCCTCAAGACAACTTCCCAGGGGATCTCATCCAATAATTCCTTGACTAGATGAAAGATCACTTTTAATGAAACTCATGGTCCTGACTTTACACTTGCACCTCCTCTGCCCTCAAATCCTAGGAGAACTTCCATATTCTGGAGTTCCCCTCAACTGAGGATATGGGCAGCTTTGTTCACTCCTCAGGAGGTCTGTCTGCCAAAGTCGCTGGCCCCCTAGTCTGGGTTTCCATCTCAGCCCAGTTGTTGTGGCCAGTGGTTGCCATGTATATTTCAATTATGCTGCTCCCAGAAGACAGAGACAGAGAGAGAGAGCTGCCTGGTGCCCTTCTGCTCCCTGAATGCATCTTGGAGTCTGAATTTAAAAGAAGTTACACTGCTTTTAAATGTCAAAAGTGCTGCTAGCAGAGGATGGTTTCGATCCATCGACCTCTGGGTTATGGGCCCAGCACGCTTCCGCTGCGCCACTCTGCTACGCTTATTTTAGCTGTGGTGAATGAATAAAATGTACTTCAGCTGTATTTTGCTGTAAAGTTTCTTTTCTACAACTTTTGTAATTATCTTGTTGCTTTTGAAAGCAAAGTAGTCATGGGGAAGGTCTACCTTCAGACATTTTTTCTCAATTTCTTTGTTTCTTCATGATTTCATATGAATACAGACAGATGTTTGGAAGCATTGTGCAAAGCTCAGATAAGTGAGCAATTTCCCTCCTTTCCCCATAACTGATCAGGAGGTTCAAATAAACCAAAGCAGAGCAGCAATTGTGTAATGTAGTGATACAGTGAGTGTTATTTAGACATGATGAAAATATTTGGAAAATTGTATATGCTTCCGTTTCTTGGTGCTGTGCCTAGTAAGATAAATGCATTGACTGTAGTCCTCCAAAGAAGAACATGGATCTTCCTTGCTCATATTTTTCTTTTCCACCTATGCCTTCTAATAAACCTTCCTTTTGTAAGATCTGTTCTGCACACATTTGAAACTTTCAGTTCTGCTATAGCATTTTGTGTTAAATTGCAAGACAAAATGGAGTGTTTTTCAATAATTTTAAAATTGCCAATGAAAAATGTTGGTTGATAGCACTGCTTTTGTACTCCTGTGCAGGCTGTACCAAGTTTCTCTCTTTTTTTCATGACAGAATTACTTTGAGTCTGGCTAAACCAGGAAATGTTTCTGGAATGTCCAAATGCTCCTGCCAGCCAGGCCAGAGCTGAGTTTTAGGTTCTTCAGGACTTTCCCATCTCACACATGAATATGATTTCTGTGCTTTCTGTAGAAGGCTGTGTCCATCTCCCTGCACAAGTTGTTCCCAAAGTTCTCTCCTTCATTTGTAGCCATGACTTGGGCTACTGCTTCTGAGGGGTCAGCAACAGTGTGAGATTATGCTGACACAAGGGAGGGAGAGCTGCTGCTTCCCACTGCATAAAGATGGAACCTGAAACTAGGGTGGAAAGGGTTGAAGAAGGGTACCCTACAGTGGTTTCTGGTTACTGCCACTGTGCTTCTGAGTGGTAGTGACAGCTTTGATTGTTTTGTGCAGGAAGAGCGTTTTTGCTCTCTAGGCAAGCTTCACTTTGCTGAACTTCCACGTAACCTACAGGAAAACAACAGAGCTCAAATGTCCTGTGGGCCAGACCTAGTGTGTGGGCATCTACTTCATACACAGACATGCATAAGTAAGCACAGAGATTATGTACATGTAGACTGTCCCAGATGCTTCTTCCTGCCTCTGCACTATGCTTTGCAACTTTCTCCATCACTCACAAACTTTTATACGGCTGATTTGTAGATGTTTTTTGCCACATTACTGCTTCTTACCATTTCTTATATGAGTTCATATAGATGGCCATAATTTTATTCAGACATGTGTACCTGGATAGGGAAATGTATATCCAGTAGAGAAAGGAATGCTTCCTATTTATCCACATCTTTTTCTTACTAATCTCATTTCCTTCATAGGATGATTGTGTCTATATGAAGAAGAACCCTATTGAACAAGCAGGGAAATGGAAAGATGAAGACTGTAAAACAAGCAAAAGCTACATATGCCAGAAAAATACCGGTGAGTTTTCTTTAAGCACCTTCTAGAATAGCTTATGTATTATGGTTATGTCAAACTCATGGTAAAAGTGATTTTCCCATATTCAGTGTCATTTTAACTGAAATTAATTTGCCAGTATCGCTTGCCTGAGGATCCATTTCAACAAGCACACATACTGTTTCCTGGAAGAAAAATTCCTTCCTGTTTTAAGGACCGGACCAGTAAATTAAAAATAATGCTGATAATAATAATAATAAACTATGGATCATCATGTATTTTACTATTTTTAGCAGTCAGGATGGAGAGACAGGGAACCGTAAAGGTCATTTCTAACAATAAAAGTTTGTCAGAGAACATGGCTTCATCACTGCAGCGCTAACTGGGAATCTTGATTTGTTACTACAGTCTCTCTCAATAAATTGACTGCTTTGATATGCTAGATCCTCTTTCAATGTGATATGTCTAGCCAAGATAAATCTTCCAACTTACCTTTTCATTTACTTGTTTGTTTGTTACAGACCCTAAATTGCAAAGTTCCCAAGCCATGTTTCCAATGTTTGGCTTTAACAACTATGGTGATGACCGCTATGCAGTCATTAACTATAAAATGAACTGGGAGGAAGCACAGAAGAATTGCAGAGACCAATATGCAGATCTTGCCAGCATTTTGGATCCTTATGTTGAATCTTACCTGTGGTTACAAATACTAAAGCATGGGGAGCCTGTGTGGATTGGTCTTAACAGCAACGTGGTAAGTCAATAAAATGCTTGTGACAAACATACCTGTACTCCAGATTAGCATAGATCAACCGTATTTCTTGCTCAGAGGTTGGCAGAATCTACTACTGTGGCCTCCCGCAAGAGTGCTGTCAATCAGATCCATGAATACTTGGCAGGCATCAAAGTCTTGCTAAGACACTTGACTTCCCTCCACTTGAGAAGTTTTAAACATCTACATTTTTGGCCACAGCGTAAATAAGAACTGCCAGAGTCTACATTTCAGAGGCCACCAAGGCTGTAGCCACAGTAGCTAGTGGCTTCAGAGGTAAAAGAGGTTAGCAACTTCTGCTTCCTGAGCTATGACATGCGTGTGGGAGGGCACAGCTCTTTCTGAGAACACTCTGTGAAGCATTCCACAGAAATAGGTTGGTTTAAAAGTAGTTTTTTTATATGCGTGGTTATTTTAAGCATTATTGTTTCAAGTTAAAGCCTAACATTAACTCTTGTCCAAGTAGCAGGGGAAATGATGAGGTGCAGCGTAAAGAGAGGATTAGGCCTCTGACAGTGGATACTATAGGGTGGTTTTCAGAGCTGATGCCAGTGCCCTGGCAAAAGCTGCCAACAGCTTCAGTCAGTAAAGAGTGCAAAGGGCTGAAAGGGGAAGCATTTGCTAAGGGCATATAGAAAGCACATGAAAAAAGATGATGCAGCTGGATATTTGTGGGAACAGAGTTGTAAGGAAGTCAAGAACAGAGAGTTAGAGCTGGAGCTTGGTGGGACATAGGGCACAGTTCCTGACATGAGAGGAACAGGAGCTGAATTTTGGTGAGAGCAGGCATGGGGGAACCAGGGTTAGATACAAGACTGGGATGGAACTTGGCCAAGGAGTTCAAAGGAAAATGGTCAGGAAAGAAAATGGTACAAAGAACTGAACGAGAGCCTGCCTCCAAAGACAGCGGGAAGAAGGGATCAGGCTTCACAGGATGGGCTTAACAGAGCCATAACTGCAGCTGCTGCTGGTCATGGTCTGCAAATAGTGGTGAAATCCACTGACAAAAGTAAATGTCGTAGAGATAAAAATAGTTATGTTTAGTAGCTGGTCCTTGTGATGGGTGGCAGAGGTCTGTGTATGTGTCCCATGAAAAATGTAGACAGTATTTCTTGTTCCAGTGGAACTTCTGCTTTTCTTTTTTTTTTTTTTTTTTTTGCTTTCTAAAAATATAGAAAAGCTTGTGTTAGAGGAATGCTAACAATAATTTCTCTGCAATTTTGTTTGATTTCTATGTATATTTGGACTCCTTCGATAAAATCTTCAGTTACATACTCATGTTTGCTACCACAAGACCTTTTGTCCATTTACTGCACAAATCATATAGTGTGAATTGAATAATGCAAGTTGCGTGGTGAATGGATGTTTGTAGGACTACTGTCCTATCTGCTGCTGAGGGCTGAAGTTTAGCCATGACAGAGGAAAAAGTAATTATGTGCAAAGAAATTGTGATTCTGACCTGTCCTAACTTTTATGTACCTTCAAGTGCAGTCTTAATTTTCATTTAATCTAATTCATGCATGTGACATGATCTTTACTGTCATTTGCTTTTAGACTCGTGGCCTTTACATGTGGTCAGATAGAAGGAGGAGCAGATATCATAACTGGGCAAGTGGAGAACCAAATAAGAATGCAGCCTGTGCCTATTTAGATTTGGATGGTTTTTGGAAGACAACATCTTGCAATGAAACATTTTTCTCTCTCTGTAAACAATCTGATGGTAGGTTATGAATAGGAGAAATGCATTTAGAAAGGCTGGAATTTCAAATCCTGTCTTTATTTCACCAGCAGCAGTACATGTTTTCCTTGGCTTTCAAAAACACACTGAAAGCTGTACATCTCCTTAACAGAGTTAATTCCTACTGAACCACCACAGCTTCCTGGAAAGTGTCCTGAACCAAAGCGTGGTAGATCTTGGATTCCCTTTCGTGGGCATTGCTACTATGTTCACACCACTTCTGAAGTAAGCTGGCCTGATGCTTCCATGATGTGTATTCAAATGGGTAAGTGCCTTTTTACAAGGGCTGCTCTGAAAGTAATGCCTTCTATTTTACTATGTCAGCCCATGATGTTGGAGGTCTCCTCTCCTTCTCTCTTCTCCCTTCCCTCTCCTCCCCTCATTTTTATAATGATTGTTTACTGAAATGAAAAAATGTATAGTGAGAAACATTGCTGAAATTGTATGCATTATTTATTTGATATTTTAGGTGCTTCTCTGGTTTCCATAGAAGATCCAGCTGAAATGAACTTCCTTTTACTTTACTTGTCTCCACTTGCAAGTGACTTCAGAAAATTTTGGATAGGATTGTTCAAAAATATCGAGGGTAATTATTTCATAATGGCCCTGAAGGGTAATGGAATTAACTTTGTCTGTGTACAGCTTGTGAGCATTTAAATTAAACATGTTCCCATCTAAACATTCCTGGCTGTCAAGCGTGAAAACAGAATCTTCTGTAATGATAATTTATTTAATCAAATAATAAATTCCATATGCAATGTCCTTGGGCCTGGTAGACTAGAAATATTCCTCCACTTAATCCACTTACTATTTAATACTTTTAATTTTAGGGGAATGGATTTGGACGGACAGGAGTGTGGTAGAATTTGTCAACTGGGAAAAAGGAGAGCCTACAGTGATGTATGATGAACACTGTGTGGACATGGATGTCTCAAGTGGAACCTGGAGGAACTATTACTGCTCTGTTGACCAGAATTTCATTTGTAAAATCCCAAAGAGTGAGTTCTGAATTTTATCTATTGAATTATTTTGTAAGTAGTGGTTAACTTGCATCAGGCCTAATTGCACATGCACTGGATACTCTTTGTGTACAGATATCGATGCATGTGCATCAAAGCCAGTAGTAACCTTTGTTAAGAAAAATAATGTGGGAGAAGAATCTCAGTCACTTTTTTATCTTCTCAGTTTAAGAGCATTGATTTTTTGCTGTTTGCTGTGCCAAGAGCATATCAGTTGGTGAGAGCGTGGAGAAAGTTATATTAGAGTGCAAGAGGCATTAAATGAAGAATAGATGACTAGGTTAGTGATGAGAAGACAGACAAATGGCTAAGCTGAGAGGCAGCTGTGCAAAGTCACTGAACTTCTGGAGAAGGAAAACAAGAGCTGCCAGTTGGACTGGTAGAAATGAAGTGTGTTCAGTTTAACTGGATGGCCAAGCAGAAAGTACCAGTTGAGGGAGGGCAGTGGGGGCCAAATAATTTCTGTGCTGACCCAGGCATAAGGAGACCTATCAAGACTGCCAAAGAAAACAATACATTTTATTTTTAATGATTATTTGTGGCCTTGTGGTTTTTGGTTGAATATGTCACAGGCTGAGGTGAGGCCCCCTGGCATGCACAGCAATGCTTCATAAAGTGTGAAGGTTGTAAATCTGCACGTGTACACATGGAGTGTGCCAAATTTTCTCACATCAGCTGGGAGATGGTTTGAAAAAGACCAGGTTTGTCATTGGCAAACAGATCCACTTCACACATATAATTCATGCAACTTGAAACTAATAGGATCTTCTGTTTTTGGATCTCCACATATTGGCAATAGACTCATACAGGAGTTCTGAAGGGCCAGCTAGCCAGTCCTGCAGAGAATTTACTGCATCCCAAGCAAGAGAGAGAGGAAAAATAAATTACCTAAAAATGCAGCTTAAATACTATTAAGCGAAAATGTGCTTTTCAGTTATTTAAGTGTAAAAAACAGAATTCTTCAGAGTGAAGGATGGGTACTGTGGAAGTGTGAAAACTTTTAACATCTGCCTCCTCAAACAATAAAAGTGTTCAAAGCAATTTACAGTGAGACAACAGTTTGGAGTTTTTATAACAAACATGTTTAACAAGAATAGTTGATAAATTCATCAAGAATTTTTGGAGACAGTGTTTTCATATGTTTTTCATTTCCATTAAGCAAAATTTAATAGGAACACATAATAACAATTATGTATATAGTATGTATTTTGTATTTGAATGAGTACTTACAAACCATGTATTATATATATTTTTTTTAAATTTAAAGGTATTGAAGTTGAACCAACTCATGATTCATCTGTCAATCAAGGTAGGTTTTATAATCACATTAAAAAGAAATTTCAATAAATTACAGACATTCATTATTTACAAGTAAATGAGTTTCACTGAAGTACTCATTTAACTATCACTGTTAATTTTATTTTAAACCTGTTTAAAAGGAGAACTTTTATCTCAGACTGGATGGCTTATTGATATTTTTGTTGTTTTCTGAATAAGCTGTGGTGCAATATGATGCTACTTTTGAAATAAATGTTTGAGAGATTGAGCCCAGTTTTGCTCTATCCATCCAGAATTGGTGTCAGTTTTAAATATGAGTATGATTGTTCAGTACTTTTCTAGTTTACCCAGCTGGTTTACTTAGGGAAATGATTGTTGTATGCAATAGTAATCTCTGGTCATCTGTAGTAATTCTTCTGTTTTGTTTTTCATAGCATCAAAAAGAGAAGCTGCTGTTTCATCCTCACATAGTCTAGGTGTGATGATTGTTACATTAATCTTCCTTCTGCTAGCAGGAACTGGCCTTATAGTCTATTTTTTCTACAAGAAGAGACAGGAACAGACAACTGTTACAGCCAGTTTTGGCAATGCCATATACTGTGGTGGTCCTGACCCTGGAACTCATGAATCAAAATGTCTTGTGACCAATATTGAAGAAAATGAACAGGCAACAGTTTAGTAAGTAGGGTAAACTTGGGCCTCATTGGAAAGGAACTGAAGTACTGGAATAACAGAAGTCTGAAGTTAAACTGATTTTCTCCTGGGGAAATTCTTGTTCAGTTTGCACAAGATACTTCTTGCTTGTACTACCAGGAACAAGCAGCCTTGCAACACTCTAAATCTGTTCTGAAACAGTAGTACTTGGGAGGACCATTGAACGTACATAAAACCCTGGAGCTACGCTGTGTAAAGGAACACTCAGGCTGTTCCAGTCTCTGCCGGGGTCCTGCATCACCCTTAGATACTGGGATAACCCTACTCATCACAGGAAACTATGAGAGTAAGTGCCTTAGCATTTTCAAAAAAGTACATCTAGATCTGTGGGAATCCTGGGTATGCCACCTCTGATCTCCAGCACAGCCTGGCAGAATTGTATAGATTGGATGGCACTTCCAAGATCACTTGGTACGCACTCATGCTGGAAGCAGGACCAGCACCCTGCCCCAGACAGGCAGCCTGCTCCAGTGCTTATCCACACTCTTGGTAAATATTGTTTTCTTTATATCACATTTGCATGTCTCTTGCCTTCCCACTTTTGTATGGCAAAAGGCTGCACACCTCTGACAAGAGTTTGGCTGCATCTTTTCTATAAAGACCCATTTAGCTAGTTGAATGCAACAGTCAGTTCTCTTGTTAACCTATTCTCTTTGCTCTGAGACTCTTCTTGTTATCATATATCCATACATCAAGTCTCCTATTCTTCTCAGTGGCCCTTGTCTGGACTTCAATTTTTCTCTATCCAGCTCCAGCATGTACTGATTCATGGAGTCAAACCACCTGGACTTTGAATCATTGACTGTTACCCTTTCAGCCCCCTACTCCAAGCAATTTTTCACCAACCTTGCAATACATACACTATAAAATTGGAGAGGATTTTGAAAATCAAGCTAAAATCAAGCTAAATGATATTCATTTCTCTCCTCTTCTTTGGGGACTGTGAACAAATTACTTTTTCATATGAAGTAATTGGTTTGGCCAGGCACAATTCACCCTTCATAAATGTGTTCTGACTGCTTCCATTCATCTTTTTCTTAGCCTATTTTGTTTCTAGAAATTGCTTCCAAGAGAATTGTTCCATAACCCTCCTAAGGACTAAGGTGACCTCTTCCAGTCACTGCAACTTGTCAGAGGTGATAGAGTGCAGACTCCCAGTGACCACAGCCAGTTCCTTCAGTATCCTCAGATACATCCTCTCAGGTCTCATGGACTTCTGTATATGTGGCTATCCTTAGTCCCTAACTGAATCCTTCTGTGCCATGCAGAGCACTTTTCTCCCCTAACATCTGCTGCTAGCTATATAAAGACCTGTCAAGTGTGAGGGGTGATTGATGGCATTGAATACCTCAGTCCTATATTTTGTAGGCCTCCTTCTCCTTCATCTGTGGAGCCATGTCTTCCTTTTGCTGCTGAAATACCAACAGAAACCGGTTGTGTTGCCCTTCATCTTCCTGGTTAGTCTCAACCCCAGCTGAGCTTTCACTTTCCTCATCCTGTCTTGGTGCACCCAGAACATGTGCCAGTTTATGTGATGAGTATCTTGTGCCTTTTTCACTTTCCATACACTACGCCTTGAGTTTCATCTCAGTCAGAAATTCCCTATAAAGACAGGCTTGCTTGCTGCCCTACCTACTTTGTGTCTTGCACATTGGGACAGGCCGTTCTTGAGCTTTAAGGAGGTTGTTCTTGAAGATGCAAAAGCTATTCTGGGATCCTTGACATTTCAATAACCACATCTGAACTTGATTTTCCTTTGGGTCACCTCTGTATAAATTCAGATCAGAAACCTCCAGAATGCAGCTATTACATATTCTCATACTGGGATTTCTACAGCACATATTTGTAATACAGGAATGATACAATACTTCAGGGTATTTCCTCACAAAAGTATTGTTTAATCTTATTTTACTGGTCATTTGTAAAATTTCAGTCTTACCTGAATTAACACATTTTCCTCTTCATATGACTAATATAAGGATCGAACGATCAGTTAAGATGTATGAATATATTGTGAATAGAAATATTTTCTCATTTAAATAACATAATAGGGATTTCAAAGGCTTCTGTGAAAGGAGAACAGGCGGGATGCATTATACTGAATTCATAGATGACAAAATTATTTAAAATTTCTCATTGAAATTACCAATACCAGTGAAGATTTCGTATATTTTTAGGCCATTTCTTCAAAGTCTTAAGCTTGTTATTAGGAAAGCTTTCGTAATTTCAAATTCTCCCTCTCAAAGTCTGCTTCAATTCTGTGAGCTTTGTTCCAGACTTCCATCATGACCAAGCCTGCATTTCATGCAAGTGTATTGTCTGCTTTCAGAAAGTCTAAAAATATTCACAATATTCCCATATAGTTTTTTTTTTAACTTTTCCAATGCATCTTATGCCAAATGTAAACAAATGACTCAAAGCTTAGTCTCAAGAAGGTCTTTATTTAATTTGTCTTATTTTTTGATATTTTAATCTTCTGACAGACTTTAATCCCATTTAAATTAAAATATTGTACATGAAATATATGTAAATAAGTTTTTGTTCTACTTTGATTCAGTAAATAATCATTAAAAGACTGGTTATAAGTACAAGTTTATGTGTCTTCTTAAACAGAACAATTTGTCATAAAAGTTAAAGTAACAGAAAACAGGGACAAGATTCTTGTAGTTCTACTGAAATAAGCATCTAATTTTCCCAGTCTAACATGCTCCTAAACTCCACTAGTGATTTGTCTCTACCATCTCATGAAACAGTGCGTCTCATTCTTCTTTATTCCTGAAAGTTTACCCTAATAAATGTTTAATGATTTTCTTGTAATTTAAGACTATGCATTTAGTGTACTGCCCTAGCAGTTTCTGAATAAGCTTCTTACATATTTGTTAGCTCTTTTCATGCCTCCTCTCCATATTTTCTGATATTTACACTCATTTTTCCCTTCTAACTTCACTGGAAATGTCTTCTCCATCTTCAGTCCTTTTGATGTTCCTTTTTAGACCTTCTTGAATGGTATGTAGTTACTTCTGCAGTACACTGCACTAGTGATAAGTTATTTCAGGTGAGATCCTGACAATGCTAAACAGATAAAAAAAAGATTAGTTCATTCTTGTAACACGTGTAAAAAAAAAAATGCTATTCTGTCTGAGTTTATCTAAATTCATTCTATAGAATCTCTAGGTTTGGATCAATAAATGGTTATCAGAAATCAATAATCCAAAAACAGGAAATATATCTAATAAGAAATTAGTCTGAGAAAACTTACAGGGGTTGATAAGCTTTATAAACTAATAGTCCTGTTGCATTTGTAAGAACTGGTAAATTCATGACACCAAGAGTATGCTGTGAATGTAGAAGAACCAGCAGTGGATTGTAAAACCTGGACCACAACGAAGACAGCAGTGAGTGGGACCTGATAGGGAAGACTGTGATCCTCTAAAGGATGTTCCAGACACATACTGAGAAGCCCCAGTATGGCCTCTGCAACTGAGGATATGGTTGGGATTGGCTGCCAAATATTGCTACAACAATTTAGCTGTGAGGGACCATTCGTGAATGAACTCTTTAAATGAAGGAGTGAATATGTTGTGTCACTAGATATCTGCTATTAGTAACTGTTTTCAGCTTGCTGAAAAATAAATCAAACATATTCTGAGAAATACTGGTTATGATCTGCATTTCCCCCCAAATTGATCCTGTATCAGTGAAAATGGACTCTACAAGAAACTTTGGTCTATAAATTCAATTAGAATAAGTAAGGAATTGTGAAATGAACTGATGCCTTCAGGTCAGATTCCAGTGGGCAAGAGCCAGACTTTCTGTGGTCAGTAGGAAAGGTTTGAACTGCTCCATAAACATGAAGTTGTCCTGATGTCACTGTATTGGGACACAGGAAAAGCTAAGGTTTCTATTGTCTCTGTTGTGTCCTTATCTGACATATCCAGCTTTCTCTTGTGGAGAAGCCTCTGGGGTGGTGGAAAGGAACAGATTTCCCACAGACAGGTATAGAGAAAACTGTTTGCAACCCAAGAACACACTGAGATAAAGCTTAAAAGCAATCAATTTCTCTGCAGATACTGTGGAAAGTAGAGAGAATTGTTTGTAGACAACCTAGTAGAGAATGAAAATAACCCTTTGGTGTTCTGTTACATGCTTGATTTGAGGAAAAGGTGTCAGTAAATCCATCTGCTGGATCTAGCCAGTTTGGATCTACCTGTTGGGTGTGCAGAAAGCAAGACAAAGGGGAAAGAAGGTATACTGGGTGTATGATTCCAGCGGGTGATCAGTGGGGAGAACAAGGGAGAAGAATCAGCCACAAACAGGCACGTGGAATAATAATGAGGATTGACTGCACATCTCCCATCCCTCCAAAGATATCTCCTGCACCCCATCTTGCAATAAAATTGCTTTTTATTACCTAGCAGTGGGAACAGCAGCCTTTTTTTCTGGTGATTGGAGCTACCACATGTGATGTTGATGGTTGTTAGCTTCCTGTCTGAAAACAAGTGTCTGATAATGGCACATTTTTATGTGTACTGTGACTTAATGTTGCACTTAAAAACAAGCAACATTTAGGATCTATTCAGAGTGAAATCTGTTTACAACAAATTTTTAATAGGAAATGGGAAAACAGAAATATGCAAAAAAACACTGCAAAAATAACAAATGTCTGGGAAAGAAAAGACTGACTTACTTCTGGCTGATTATTTCCCAAAGCAGCTACATTTAAATCACACAACATTAAAGTTGTTCATTCTTAGTGGGATTAATACTAAAACAGAATTGATTGTGCCACTAAAAGCTGTCTGCATTATAATTACTGAAGTTGTGAAATTTAATTATAAAAAAATGTAGCGTAGTGGACAAAATAGGGAAGGGATTTTAAATAAATGAGGAAGCCAGAAATAAGATAAAAAGAAAGGACTTTTTTTGTATGAAAGCTATTTGTATTCAGCTAAAGAGTCACAAAAGACAAGCATATTCTGTGAACTGTCTTCCTTTATTTTCCATTGCTTCTCGTACACTTTCATAAATTGACTGAAATTACACTGAATACTTGAATTATTTCTGTTCCAAAAGCTTAATGTTTAATCCCAGACCCACTAATTATTCATATGCTGCTTTCAGTCGCTACCACAAGCAATGAAAGTGCCATACAAAGTCAATTTTGAAAATAGTTTGTGTGTGCTCTCACACTTAGTGTGTCATTGTAGATAAAATGGCTACAGGAATGCCATTCTTGGCTTTGGAATCTCCATCTCTGGGTATACTCGAAGCTCAGCTGGAAAAGGTCATGAGGAAGCGCTGAGAGGGGACATAGCTTTGAGCAAGGTGTTCAACCAAATGACTTCCAGTTGTCCCCTGCTGTGCAGTTCTGCAGTCATTAGTGGTATACAGGACCATACAAATAGGAGCCTGTTCTGCATGTGTGTGAGCAGCACAGAGCTCCATGCACCTGGAGTCTGGGACAGGGAATCACCCTGGAACTTACGCTGGATTTACTGCATAAGTTTCATGAACAGCCTTCTGTTGAAGGGCTTCTTGAAATGGCTGCAAATCAGCATCTGTAAAGTGCCCTGAAGTGGCAAAGAATGGCAGAAAGGATTGATTGAAAGTGTGGGTATGACCTGTCTTCTGTGAGCTGTTTTCTCCAACCCTGGCAGCATTATCAGGACTACATATGATACCGACATAAGGTTGCCTACTTAAATTAAGCCAGTAAATTTGGCTTTATCACAATATAAGAAATGCTTTGCAGGGCCGGTTGAAGGGTCTGCTTAGCCCAACATCTCGATAGTTTCCAAAATGAAGTGCTTAATGAAGAGCCCAAGTGTTGGCAAATATTCAGTGATTGTTCCTTATTTGCCTCTCTTGACCTCCACATTTGTAGCTCGGGGATTTCGTGAGCCAGAAGCAGTGTTTTGGATCCATCTTCTTAGCGAAATGAGCCTACAGCTAAGCTGGGTGTGAATTTTACAGTGCTCCAGTTCCTCCACAGAAAATCCTCAAATACATGATTTTTAATTTGCAATAGATGTGAGGCAATTTACTCTGATTTGCATGGAACAGGAAAAAAATTCCACATAGAGACTTAACAAGAGACTAGATAATACACTCAGAATGTGCTGATATACAATTTTGCTATATAAATAAGCCTTCAGAAAGCCAACAGAGAAAAATATATAGTACTTCAGCAAAAAAGAGTGAACCATTTAATATTTCTTCAGCAGGTTTACTTATTTTTTCTCCCTTTAGAATCTTTGTAAATGTTCCGAAGCATAACATATACCAAGACAGCTTCTGACAGCATTCCTCTTCACTGTGTTTTCCTGACAATTTCAAAATGGTAATTTCCTCTCTAGTAACACCTACCTGTTGAACACCCCATAGGATGAACAGCTTAGGGCAGTGTGGCATAGCCTCCAGTGTCAACATAGAAAAGGATTTTCTAATGGTCTGTGTAAGAGGGCAGAGGTCTAGCACCTCTGGAGAGGCAAAGTACTTTTTTCCCTCACAGTTAAAGACATTCCATAATATTGTAAAATTCCTGGGCTTGTGCCAACACAGCTTGACTCATAGTTTTTTCAATTCAGAACTCTTAAAACATCTTTCAAGAAAATCTGTTTCTCTTTTTGTAAGTAGCCTGCTGGCAGACTATGATAGTTAATTCATAATTTGAGTTGAAAGAAGCGAAACCCTGATTCACACCTTTTCATGAAGAAAATACATATATTATCCTTTACTGTTGCTTTCACTGAAAGAAACTTTGCTCAGTCTTTCCTTGCACAATAATCTTTAGTTTCATATTTCATTTCAGAATCCAATTACTGTATAGTCTTTATGAAGTTGATGGATGTTTCCTGCATCGCTCTGTGCCCCAGTGTCTGGGCTTCATCAGGAAATACAAATGCCCAGAAAGTGTGGAACTGGATCTCTTCTAAATCTCAGTGAAAATAGTCCTTATGGAATTTTGAATTTTAAATTTTAAAATACCTGAAATGAAACAGCCGCTTTCATGGCAATTTGGGCAATACATATAGCTACTGAAATAGAATGACAGAGATTTGGAATAATACCTACAAGAGTAAGCCTATTTCAAGAATTTGTCTGTGGATAACATGAGCTAACGATCTGGTACTGCTGGTAGGGAGAAGTCCTGTGTGACTCAGTGAATGTTGAAAAAGGGTCAGATATTGCAGTGGGGTAAAGACGTTCTTTAACCCATGCTTTAAACTATTATGATTTTTCTGCCTTTCTGAGCCTGCTGATGACAGCAGGTGTGGATGTGTGCAGTCCCATCAGATGCAAGTGGGGAGGAGGCATGGTTCCCATGGCACCCTCTCACTGATGAGCACAGAGTAAGGTGGGCACAGGGCTTTGGCTGGCAGATGAGGGGAGCTGGTTCTGGGCCAGCTCAGATGATTGGCTTTGAAGTGCAAGGAAGGCTTCCTCGAGGCAGTGCTGCCCTGAAGAATTGCAGCATTTTTATTTACCACTGAATGGAGTCCTTATCTAGTGCAGTTCTTATCAAGCATGCCGACGTGCAAGGCGTGGCAGTGAAGCCATGGCTGGTGTTAGAGCTGGATGGCTCAGGGTGAGGCTAAGGGAAGGGCTTATGCAGGGTTCCCTCACTGGGCACTGCTGTCAAATCTGTAGTTTCTACAAATGGTTTTGTACAGGAAATTTTTATGTAGAAAATGAGAGGTCTGATTATAAAAGAATATTCATTTCAGAATACACATATAATCCCTTACAATCGATTCTTATGGGCAATTAAAGAATTTTGGTCCCCTGCAATCTAGATAAATTATCGTCATAGATTGAAGAGGGAGGTGTGGTGAAAAGAAATCACTTGAACAGTCTAGAAGCCACAAGTGATTTTTTTCTCAAATTTTTTAATAATTCAGTGGGAATAACAACTCTTTTCTCAGCATTCTGTGGACATCTAACATTAAGGAAATGGGCCTCAAAATCTCTCATAAAAAGCATCTCTGTAAAGCTATTGAAGAGCTGTTTTATTTGCTGTTTTGCAAACTATATAGGAGACATTTCTGATTGATTTAAAAGGAATTATTACTTCAAAATGACACATCTTTAGCATTTTAGGGATTTTAGATACAGTGAGTCAGTGCAACAATTTACACCAAAATAAGCTTCTGTATATTGATTGACATCTAACAGAATTAACAACAGAAATTTGAGAAAAAGTCTCTGAAGTTATAACTGAGATTGTTACATCTTCTGTCTGTCTAAAATGAAGACTTTTCCTTCAAACTTGATCTCATATTGACTTAAAATGAGTCAGGTTGAACATGCCCCTTATCGTACTTTTTAAATATTATTTTTGCAGGAAAGTTATGCCAGCAAATATTACTGACTTTAAAATAAGGATTATTGTTTCATTATGACTAAATTAAGCTTCTGATGGAGGGAGGTAGCTGAGTTATGAACATTCAGAAGCAAAGGGGCTTACTCCTGGAAGAAGTGGTTCATTTTGCCTGGGCTGTTCAATGGTTTACTTGCTGACTGAAAAGCTATCCCTGCGGTTGGTTTAAAGGGTACTGAGTCTTATCTACACCTAATTCTGGGATAAGTGTCACAGTATGAAACCCCCACACTAAATGTAGCAGTTATCCAGCCATCCTAACCTGCATACAGGAGAAATATCACTCAGAAGTAGTCACAATGTGAAGCTCATCTAGATAACTGCAAGAATAATGATTATAGTTCCTATCATACAGCATCTGTGCATTTGTGTTTTGTGATGCCGGAGATGTTTGGCTCTTAGCTGATAGCACTGTGTTTTACTTCATAGCAAAAATATCAGTCTGTAAATCTTCAGTACACAGACACATTGTGTTCTCGCACTGTGATGTGTCATTTTTTGTGTTCTCTAACAGTGCATCACCTCAGATTTTTAAGCTGCAAAAATATCTAATTTTAGAAGTTAGAAGAAACATACTCTCATTCTGGGCATGACTGAAAAGGAAGCGTGAAGGGATTTTAATTCCTGTAATGCTAAGGTAGGCATTAGAAGGCATGTTGGTACAGGTTAGAGATCTTAGAGGTTTATATCCTCTGTGAACAGGAATATCTTATCGTACCCATAGTAGAAACGGAACAGAGGCAGTGTCAGCTAAAACTAGGCATTTGCTGACAGATGTAATTTCACCTTATGAAGCACCATTTTTTTCCAACTGCCTTTCCAGGAATTCATGTTAATCCTGAATTCCTTAGTTCTTTTTTTCTCATACTGTTTTCTGATTATGCTGAAATGCTGTCATTGTTTACTGAGAATTGCATATGTCTCTGGGTACAGCAGCCAGTACTCTAAGCACTAAAGTCAGTCAAATTCATCTTTTTTTTTTTAAACAAACAATAATAAAAAAAAATCCTCCAAAAAAACCAATGTAACCTGCATGGAAAATAATACATGGAGTTGTTCTGCAGCCCTGCAGTTCTGGATTTGATCTTGAATCCATACTGTTGTTCTATGCCATGTTGTGCAGATCTCGTTCAGAACTAATCAATGTTCATGGTGTAAGAAATGGTCTTTCAACTATTTGGCCATCTCCAGTTGTTTACATGCCTTCTAGGGAAGCAGATGAGAACAGATATAAAGATAGCAAATGCATTTGTTTTATGTGATGAATTATGCTCATGAATGCAGTGACAGTGTCTCACATAAAATAACAAAGAAAATGTACTCTTCACTGAAGCTTTCCAGAACAGACTTGAGTTTGATAGACTACGTCCCTGCCAAGAAAACGGGCAAGATTACTAAAAATGTGGGCAGGAGCCCAGATTGAACTTGTATTCACATTGGCTTCATAAACATGGAAATTCAGAGAACTTAGCTATAGTCTATAATGCGGTGATAAGAACAGCATCTACAAAAGTATGCCTTGATGGATGTTGTGCCCACTTACGTGAATGTTTGGAGATGTTAGCTGGAAGCACTGGCTGCAGAGGATGCTGCCTTGAATAGTCCTGTAGTTGGGAACTGGCTGTGACTCAAATCTAAAGTTTTACCCAAGGCTCTCCAGCTATCTGCAGATATTTCAGATAAACTGAGCAGTTTTGCAATTCTGTGAGTCATGACATAAAGAGCTGAAAACATTTTTCCAGGCATCAGTTAGATTTTGTAACACCATCATTTAGTGCAGGTGTGGTAATTAGAGGACGTGTGGTTTGCTTGGGAGGGAGAGGAGCCTCATCTGTTGCATAAGCACAGAGATGGGAACGAAAGATTAACCTTTCCCTTTTCCTGTGTCCGGAAACCACGGGAGCTTTGTGCAGTGCAGAATTTTATAACTCACAACAGAGATTCTGGTTAGTCCACAGTAATCTAGCTGGAGACCGCCAGTTCCTTTCACAGCTGTCTATCAAACTGATGGTTTTACACACAGCTTCTTAATTATATTCACTTTCTCTTCCATCCTCCTAACATTCATTAGTTGCAGAGATAGGAATGGCAAGGTTCAGCTCTGCAAATATGCAACTTTCCTCTTTCTCTGTGCATATATTAGTGCAGAATTACCTAGTTTTTGGTTAATGATGCAAAAGAGCACCTAGTAATTCTGTATTAGATAACTCCACAGGATATTGACACTAGTGGGTGTAATACAGTCTTCCTGTCCGAAATGCCCATGCCCAGGTTGAGCACTTTTTCCTCAAGCATATAGGTACTTGGAGTAGGTTTACTGTAGAAATCCCTGACAGAAATTGTCCTCATAAGTAACTGCATCTGTAGGTTACAGTGGGGCTAATCTAACCCTGGGGCCCTGGTCCCAGCTCCACACAGCTTGTGTGGATGGCAGTAAGTCCACACTGTGCAAACTAAATGAACTAAACTTGTCATGAAACTCTGAGCCATGTATCCTAAATGTGCCTGTCACTCCCTTTCAGGCTCATCGGTGGATATCAGATGCCAAGCTACCTCAACATGGATAGCTTTAGGTACAGGTCCTAGGTTTAGGTTAGGTCCCTTTCTTCCTAAAACAGACAGTTCTGCAAAAATGAAGCGGCCAAAGTTGTGTGCCTAACACAAGTTCAGGCTAAGTAAGGTGATATCTTCAGGAGCAAACAGTCTTAAGAACCATGTAAACTGTGCTGATTGATGACTGAGCCTTAGGCAAAGCAGCTCCTCTTCCCAGACAATTACAAATTCAACCCCGAAAAGAAATCAAAGAAGAAAAACTGCATAACGCTCAGACTATGCCTGGAAAAGCTGTGACAGATTAGGAGCTCTTCATAACAAAGAAATTTGGAAACTATTTCAGACTGAGAACTACTTTGTGTAACTGCCCAGAAAAAAAAACAAAACCAAACTGAGCCATACAGATCTTTTTATCATTTTGCAGTTAAAAGAATTCTTTAGTAACAGTCCATGTGAATGTTTGCATATTCAAGTCAAATTTCACACTTGCTTATGGTAGAGAACATAAAGAAAGGAATTTAGAATTTGTAGAAAATTGAATTATTATCCAATGGAAAATATTTTGAAGCATTTTTTTCTGGGAAGTGGTATATATTTTGGTGTTTAATTTTTTTTTTTTTTAATAAGGAAGGAAAAAGTGATAAGGCAAAGGAAGAAAACAATGACCATAATAGAGATAATATAAAGAACAGGGATCTCTTTTACAGTTATTTTTATAACTACATACTGATATCCAGGAAGTATGACTGGACAAGTTATTTTATCTTACAGAAGTCATGTGTGTAAACAACAATCTAAATTTGTATTGTGATTATTTACAACAACTACCAAGCCTCAGTTAGTGAGAAGCTACTAAAGGGTAGTACAAAATGTTGATGAGTGTATCTAAAAATCAGCAGTCATGGAGCATACATTGGCCTGTTGTACCTCAGCCAAAATATTGAGGTTCAAATGCTCCTGGATCATCTTTGCCTAGGCATTGTCTGCAGCTGCAATATGACCTTTGGGTGCAAGCCTCCCAGATGGGGCCCTTCCTCTCCTGGAATATGCTGTCTGTGGCTCCACTGCTGGAAGACCTAGTGTTGTAGTTTAGCCTGGCAGCAGCTTAGCACCACTCAGCTATACACTCATTCCCATGCCCCCTCCAAGAATTCAAAACAAAATAGAACTTATAGGTTGAGATTAAAAAAAAAGAATTTACTGAGACAGAGAGGAAAACTGAAACACAGAAGAGAAAAATTGAAATAGAAATGCAATTTTCATTACCTACCAACCAATTCACAGCAACAGTACAATGCCCATTCCCCTTGCCTAATTCAGGCACCTGTCCTGGCCAAAACAGCAGTGTGTTATTAACAGTGTTTTGGCTGTCATCAGGATATCCTGGAGACTGTTCTTGCTGAAGGAGAGACAACTGAATCTAGCTGACTTCTGATAACTGCTTATCGCTTTTGTTTTTATAAAGCGTTTCACTAAATAATCTGTCCAAGTACTTAATTCTTAATCAAAAAAAAATGTTTCCCCTGATACTGAACTCTCCCTTGTTAAACAGTTTCCATTGTTCCTTTTTCCTGTACTTCCTGTCCTTTCTTTTTTTTATGACCTTTCTCCATGTAGTGATGTTTTATATCTTTGAAGATTGTTATTTTGTGCTCTAGTCTTCCCTCCTCTGGACAAAGTTCTTCCTGCATCTCCTCAGAGTTTATGTAATTCTTCTGTATCTTTCTTGGCTTGTGGTATTCCTTTAAAGAAGAAAAATTAATAGTTTTAATGTTATTTGTACTTGAAAATTCTTCTCCATTAAAATTTTCTTGTTACTAAAAGAAAGCAGTTAGGTTTGTAAAAGGCACAGACAATACAGAGTAATTTTAGTTTATGTAACAGAAGTAAGGGATGATTTTCAAAAACAGAAGACCATGTTTGATTTTATGGATGGGGTAATAAAGTGGGCATGTAGAGTGTTGAGGTGTTAATTTGGAATTTGCACAGGCAAGGTGTGAAGATGTTTTAGCCTCAGATGTCCCTATAAATTTTTTTAAGTAGGGTGGGTTGATACGAAACACTTCATGAAGTAAAGCTCTGATAATGATCTGGTGATTACTTATGTTGAATACATAAACATCAGCCACCTGGGTCAGTAAAATATGTTACTCAAAGCATGTATTGCGGTGTATCGCCTTAAAGAGTTCAAAAGGGAATATATAGATTAGATAGTCCTACCAGATGAAGAGAACTTCTTAATTCTTGGAAACATTTCCTGCACTCCTGCTCGAGACAAGGTCACTGATATTTGTTACTTGTGCTTGACAAATCTGAGTTAGAAGAAAAACAAGAGGACAGTCAGGATTTGTATGTTAGTGAAATGCTATACAACACAAAAGTGCTATGTTTAAATCTTCCTTGTTCTTGCTTTGAAGCATGCAGTATATAATAAGTCTAACAACTTTCTGGATACTCATAATAAAAAAGACTAAATAAAAAGATATTTAAGGAATATCTCCCTGTATCAGACAAAATTCTATGCTATTTCTCATTATCCTTCTACTGAAATTAGTGTAATAGAAAGTTTCTCCCTCTTACAGCAAACTTATTGTTAAATCTGATCTAGGCACTCTTCTCCAGTGTTCAAAGAACTTATGCATCTTGCATCATATCTTGGAGATTACTGTTTAAGTGATCTAACGTTACTACGTGAAATATTTCACTTCAGTCTTGGAGTACAAAAGGTAAGGCTTATTTAATTTCAGTATGCATCTTTTCCTTGCTTTAATTTCTTTTTTTTTTTTTTTGTTCTCAGTATAGTTAACACCATTGACCATTCTGTCACAATTTATGTTGCTTGTGAAGGTTAAAATAGGGAGAACTTGGTGTATTTTTGTCTTCTCCATGTCACTGCCATACTTCATGGGCCTATAATTTGCTTGCATTTTGTTTTCCTTGTTCTAGTACGTTCATGGAGCACAGGACTTTTCCTTAATTTGTAATCAATTCTAGATATGAAAAGACTATGACTTTTTTTGTTATTAACTGCGTTGTATTGCTGCTGGCATGATATAGGCCAGGTCATAAGAAGCAAATAATTCATCTAATTAAAAACTTACTTTCACAGCATTTTTTGTAGAAAACGTAAGACAATTTCATGACAATAAGATAACTGATTTTTCATTAGCCCAGAAAAATTTTTCATCTTCTCAGATTTTTGTCTAGTGAATTTCATACTTCCTACTCTTGCTAAAAATGAAGCACAAACCTTTCATGATTTCCCTTTCTAATTAGTGAAGATTAATTTCATAATTCCATTAACAATTTCATTTTTTATTTGTGTGTTGCTAAATGCATTTTTAAAATATCTATTGGCTGTGTAGTACTCACACATGCATTCTCTGGCAGTGCATAATGTACTAAAGATGTGAGGATGTTTCAGTTATTCTCTTCTGAGACATTTTGGTAACTGCTTTATATATAATGACACATTCATAAAAAGCACATGCAAATCCTACTTCTTTAGAAAAAGTAAATAATATTTCTTCTCAAACAATGTTTAAACTTCTTTCCCAGGGAAACTTTTGGTTCTCTCATTCACGATGTTGCCTTTCTGCTTGCTCTCTTCTTGCTTTGCAGTTGCTTTCACCAGATATGTACAAAAATAAAGAGAAGGAATGCGACAGTGTTTTCAGTCCAGTGATTTTTTCCCTTTGTTAGTTCTTATTTTGACCCATGTGGATTTTGTTGTTTGAACTACTGATGAACAGCAGCTTTAAACTGACGCCTTTATCAAACTGAATGAAATGCCAGACAGCCACCTATCTGCCTTTCTACCTGCCCAGAAAAATAAAAAGTAATAAAGGCTAATCTCATCTCTATATGAAGACAGGAAGACTTACCTTGGGGCTAAGTGATCCTAAAGGATCTCTGCTGTTGATAGATCGCAGAGCACTTTATGGACTCAATATACAGGTCATTTTATGTCACTGTAGCTTTCAGTGAACATCTGGCATCAGTGTTCAGCAGATCATTGCCTGCAAAACAACCTTTATGTTGCTCCAGCTATTCATTTAGGTACATCAGATATGCTGAAGTATAGGGTGCTGTTTATACTGAGGTGTTATTTTTCTCAACTTTTGAGTGACAAAAAATTTAATGAACTTATTGAGATTTCCAGAGGAACATTTAGCAACTCAGATTTTACACTATTAGTAAACAATCTGTTATGGTATTGGTGTCTGGGATGTAGGTCTAAAAACTAACGCTGCAGCCACTCTGAATTTGAGGGAAAAGAGAATTTTCTAAACTCATGCCAAGGAGCACAGCTTTGTTTCATAGGCTGGCTTCTGAACTTCTAAGTCAGAACTGGGCAGTCTGCCCTATGGACAGATGCAGCTTGGTAGTAGACCAAGCACTGCTCTCATGGTGGGGCTGCCTCATGAGATGAAGGTGCCTGACTTTGGCAGATGGCATAAGTGCCATTGGGCAAGAACACAGAGGTACGTCCTGTATGCCACTCCCCAAGGTGCGTTTCTGGTGAGTTGCAGTGATCAGGAGCTGTCAGGCAAAGGTGACAAGGCTCTTCTGGCTTTGCTCTTCCTCATAGTCTAGTCTCATGGATTTTGATGGCTCAGAGCAGCAATCTCGCTCCAAGAACCAGCACAGCACCCTGTAATTCTCAATCCTGGACACAGCAGTAAAGATTCAAGAGTGCTCATTCTGCTCATGAACCAACGTTTGCTATACTGCCAGGTGTCTGGCTCTGCGGTTAGAGGATCAACAGAGTTAAGTGAAGGGACAGTTCCCTTTTTGCTTTTTTGTTATTGCACAGTGTCCAACTGAGAAGAAAGAGTAATTCCTCTTGGTTTTGTGCCATACAAGTGCCTGAATAAAACACCGCTCCTGATAGTAAAAATGACAACATAACTTTTATATAAATAGACCATAAGGAAATACTGCCTGTCTGAGACATACCAGTTCAGGCTAAAGAAAGCTTTTATGCTTTCTAGGCAAGGTGTTTGGCCGTTGATAAAAAGACTTAGGAAAAAAGAGTAATGTCTAATGTCTTTTCCAAAAAAGGTGTTGGCTTTATGTCATTTGTAGTATATTTTGTTACCATCTGAAAAAGAAAATTCAGTTAACTTTGCCTTTAACTTCCCATCATCAGGGCCATTTCCTTGTAATTTCTTATTTCGTAATTCAATTTCTCCTTTTTATTTTAATCTTGCAAACCTTCTCAGAGAACTAACTCTCTTGCATTGTCTTTCTGCTGAACAGTCAAGTAGAAACAGCCTGTACTTAAGAAATGTAATCATCTTGGCAGCAAAGAAAAGATGATGCCAAATTTCTTTGCCATCACACTGTTACAGTTACAGAATAAGTATGCTACTACGCTTCAAATAATATTTTCATAACAGATTGATCTTTTCCATTTAACAGTTTTTCTAAACAAAACAATATATTTACCTGGTAGAAACCTACTGCGATAAAGTCAGGCCTTCATGGAGCTAGAGAGATGTCTGCTGTGGTTTGGAGAGGAGCACTGCTTCTTCCAGATTTACATACGTTCAGGAACCAAACTCCCGAATTCTTGTTCTGTGATCTGAGTAAGAGCAGGTACGTGGCATTTCCTGAAACTGTGGCTGGCTCTTGGGATCACTGTCTGACAAGATTTACCCACTCCAAGGGAAAAACAGGGACTGAATTGAAAGTGAGACATTCTTCAGGTGGCTTTGGGGGTTGGTGTCCTAGCTGTACTGCTGCAGAAAACAAGGTCAGTAGGTTAATGAGGAGAGTCAGAAGGAAAGAAATTCTAATAATGTTATACACTGTGACCTTCACTGAAATCCTGGACCTTTAAAATTCAGTCCTGACACACGAAAACACAAGACCAATGTGTTTTCCTGATGGAGTTTTTTCACTGTGTAATGAAAGGTGACAGATTTAAAAACTGAGGCTGAATTTCTCTGTGGTGTTTCACTACTGGTTTAATCCCATGAGCTCCATGGATGTTTCTTCAGGAAAGAGTTCAGCGAAGTACTGATATAACCTGTCTATCATCTGCTTTCTCAAGGCAGCACAGTGTGCCATCAAAGGCAAAATTAGGGCAGTGTGGTCTTCTTTTTTTGAAATATAGCATGTGACAGAATATTTCCTCATTTAGCACTTGGGGCTTTCTCTCCAGCCTCAGAAACCAAGAAGCACTGATCGCTGTCCTCACTTCAGCAGGGCTTCATTATCAGCAACACTCATTGTACAGCTTTTGGTGGAAGGAAGAAAAGAAAGCAGCACTGGGAATGAGGCTCTCTGGATCCTTATTTGTTCTTCCTCTCATTCACAGTGCTTTGCCGCTGGCAGGTAAGTGCCTTCCTCTTGTCTCCTGTAACATTGTGTGTGAAAGACTTACTTGGGGAATTCATTAGCACTAGTAACACAAATGAAGTAGAATCTACGTGAAATAGTTGGATTACCTTTGGGAAGTTATTGTAGACTTGCACTGACAATATAACTTCCATCTCTTTTGTTGCACTTCTGTCACAGGTGTTAAACAGAGAAAGTTTGGAGAACCAGATATCTCCTGAGTAAAATTGTTTGTAATGGATTGACTCACAGTTCCTGTTTGAATCGTACGTGGTATCACTGCAGGGGCTGAACTATATTGTATTGTGTATTATAAATTGAATTGATTTAGTTTTTTGCAAGCTTTTTCAATGAATTTACTTTTTTTAATACCTATTTTTAGTATATGTGATACTCAGTGATCAAAAGATGTATTGTGGACCCAAACAGGTTATGAATCCCACAACTCTAGAGTGCTGCTTTCTCATACTATGTTTGATTTCCCAATGTCATTCCTAGTTTTACATTGCCATGGCTCACAGTAGACTGCAGGTCTTGTAGGTCAGCAAAGCCCTTGAACCTTCAGTGAGGCCTGGAGTTGTTCACCCACATTTATAGGAAAAAGGAGAAAAAAAATATGAATTATGGAGGGAAAATAAATGGCTCAGAAAAGATGGCTGTGATACCTGTAAGCTCTGGCAGCATGAGAAAAGTTTGTGGAGGTCAGAGATCTGCAAGGCTGTGTACGTGAGGACACATGGAAACCGGGTAATGGTAACAGAAGTCTGTGTAAGGGGATTCTCATGACTAATATAACTAAATCCAACCAGATATGCTTAGCTGTTCTGATGCTGCTCGTTGCCACTAATCCACAATATAGTGGCATACAGTAAAGAAATGCTGTTATCTACCTTTTTAATAAATAAAATTGATGTTGCATTGGGCTCCATTCAAAAACATTTTTATTTGATATGAAAGCAATAACTCCTACTTTGTGTGAACAGGAAGCAGAATATGTCGCTTACATGGATTATACCTATGCTTTCCACTGTTTTGTTTTACAGACACTGAAATATTTTTAATATATCATAAAGTCAGCAAACTCTGTCTTCAGGCTTCTATTGCACAGTCAGAACTGCCACTTGCCATCAAGACAATGAATCACAAAAATTTATGTGGATTACTGATCATCAGCTCATAAGTGTGAGACTGAACCTATGCTTGGGTGTTCCACTGAAGGAAGATGAGGTTGCGATCACCCTGTTCCCATGTAACCAAACAAGTGAGCTCCAGTGGTGGGAATGTAGAAATGAAAGCCTTCTTGCAATCCAAGGCGAAGACTTGTTTTTCAGTCCTGGAAAGGAAGAACATGATAATGTTGTACTAAAGAAGAGGCTGAGTCCAAAGAATAATTGGAAGATCTATGGGGCCATGGACGTTTTATGTTCCCAGAGATACGAAGGTACAGAAAATTGGCTCTTTCATCGATTGCACTAATTTCTTTGTGAGCATTAGAACGTTTCGGATCTTTAGCTCTGAATATTCTGATTCCTTCAGTAACAGTCAGAGTTTCAGAAAATCACTGTACTGAGAGAGTTAAACTTGAATTTAATTTCATATCTTTATCAAAGTATTATGTATGTTTTATATAATATATATATCACGTACTATACACACTGTAATATTACAGTAGTATTATAGTATTATAATATTGTTGTATATTATGGCTCATAATTAGCTTTGCAGAGTCATAGAACAGCTTAGATTGGAAGGAATCTTAAAGCCTACTCAGTTCCCCATATCAGGCTGCCCAGGGCCCCATCCAACCTGGCCTTGAACACTCCAGGGATGGTGTATTCACAGCTTCTCTGAGCAGCCTGTGCCCGTGCCTCATCACCCTCTGAGTAAAGAATTTCTTCCTAACATCTGACCTATATCTTCCCTCTATTAGTTTAAAGCCATTCTCCCTTGTTGTATCACTATCAGACTGTGTAAAAACTTGGTCTCCCTCCTGCTCATAAACTCTCTTTTAAGTACTGAATGGCTGCAGTGAGGTCTCCCCAGAGCCTTCTTTCCTCCATGCTGAACAAGCTCAGCTCTCTCAACCTTTTTTCATAGGAAAGATGCGCCAGCCCTCTAAGCATCATCGTGGCCCTCCTCTGGGCCTGTTCCAACAGCTCTGATTACTCTGAATCACTTACCCACATATAGTGCTATAGTTATGGGAAAGCTAATATGGAAGTAACTTTGAGATGCAATTTAGTAATTAACATAGACGAAATTTTTGACAGTTTACATTATTTTCTATGCTACCGTTATCCTTTTGTCTTCTCAGAGATCTTTACATTGCTAGGAAATGCTTTTGGGGCACCTTGTGTGTTTCCTTTCATGTACAAGAAGCAGTGGTGTGCTGGGTGCATGACCGCTGGCCGCTCAGATGGCTGGCTCTGGTGTGCAACGACTGCAGACTACGACACAGATCAGTGATATGGATTTTGCCCATTAAAAGGTAAGTTATCTGTTCCCTTGCAGTTCTCTTTAGCTAACAGCAAACCAGTGATAGCAGAATATCAATAATATCTTTATAATGATGTGCAGTTTACATAAATAAATTATATTGTATTGCCACATCCTACAGCACTCTACATAAGGAAATAACACAGTGTTGCATAAAGATTTGGAGAAAACTGACTGAAGAGTAATATAGCATGCAGTTCCCACTCATTGTGGTGTTGCTGAGCAGCAGGATGATTTTGAGTTCGTCCTTGTTTCCCAGACAGAATACATTCTGTGATCATTGTACAGCCCTTCTCTGTGGACCCCCATTGTGATGGATGTGGGCATAAAAATAAGCGTTTTAGGAAGCATAATGATTAAGCTAACATGTTTTTCATCTGCATACATATATATATATATATTTGCTTAAGTGGAAAGTGTTCTCTCATTGATCCTAATAAGCCCTCTTCAGATTGTCTGGAAAGCAGTCTTTTCATCCACCCCTGGCATTTCTTTAAAAGTGAAATTTTTCTGAAAATTGACTTCCATTTCTGTGGTCACTTCTCTCTCCATCTCCCTTTCTGGTTGTATGATTGACAGGTAAGCCTTTGCAATTCTCCTGATCTTCTTAACTCTCCCCTGCCTTTTTCCCCATTGCTTTGCAGTCAAATATGCTGTTGAGGTCACTACAAGGATATCTACAACATTAAGCCTAAATGGCATGTGACATAGGGTCAATGAATACTTTTCAAAGCCTTTGAAAGTCAGTTCTCAATTCTTATTTTTTTATGCAGCTTTACACTGGCTTTGGGGAATAATCAAATATCTAATCCAATTTTGAATTGCATTTTAATAAGCATGAATAGATCCTCACCACATCAAAGAGGCAAAGATAATCTGAAGAGGAACACCGGGCGGCTCAGTACCATGGCAGTACCCCAGCTCTCAGACTGTGCGGCCAGCACCACCAGAGGCTTTTAGCAGAGGAGGATTTACCTAAGAATTGTCTGATGCTAAATTCAATTCTGCAGCTGTATCTCAGAGACCTCAGTAGAAACTGCTGCCAAGAAGGAGAAGAAGCTAGATATCTTTTTATAGAGTTCAGCTGAGATTTCTGCCACAGCACTCCTTGTAATATACTTTTGTATGCAATCACTTCTCTAGTAGTAATTCCTGGATTATGTATCTTTGTGCAAGAGTGGGGAATATCTTTCAGTGCTGCCTGTTGGGGCCTTACCTTCATTTTTCCTTACCCTGCTCCTAAAATTTTCAGTGCTCTTGGAGGAACAGAGCCAACAGTTAATCAGAGTTATGCATAAGGAGAACCTGCAACTCATTTTAATGTGAGTGAGTTACCCCATTATAATTATTTTCTCCACAGACATAGATACCACTTGGACTACAGATCTGTTAAGAAATGTCCACTACCAAATAAACTCTGAATCTGCTCTCACATGGCACCAAGCAAGGAAGAGCTGTCAGCAACAAAATGCAGAATTATTGAGTATCACAGACATTCATGAACAAACATACCTTAAAGGTAAGGAAGTAAAGCAAACCCTGATCTACTTACTTATACTCTGGATCTTTTCAATCTATCATTACAGCTATGGATTACCTGCTATGGTCCCAGGAGCCTGAATGTCCAAAAATAAGTAAACAAAATCTTTTAGAATTTGCAAGTTCATATCAAACTCACTGAAAAGTTTAAATGAAATTCGAAGTATTTCAGCATGCTGCAAGTATAGGAGTTTGACTTTCTATTTAGAAATGTCATATTCTTTTAAAAATTGGTTTTCTTTCTTTTTTAAGAAAAATTTCATTTTTAGTAAAAAGTGATATTAAAAAATTGAAAATAAGAGAAAAATACATATACTTATGCCAAAAGAAAGATATGTTTTGTGTCAAAAGCAGTTTGGCACCTGTTTTGTTTTGTTTTTCCATTAATTTAGCATTTAGAAAAATATCAGTTATTCACTCATCCCAAATTGTGTCTCTGCCTACTGTAGTATATCTGAGGACCGAGATGGAAGAAAGTATCTCTTGTGTTAATGATGAATTTAACATGTAAGATTTTTAGCTTTAGTATTTAGTCTTACATTATACTGATATATTCCACTTGAATATCTCCAATATTGTAAAGATTTAGGCTGTTCTACAAAAAGCACTGATTCTGAATTTACTCTGAGATCTCATTTTACAATAGGAGATACAAAGAGTAAGAGGGTGTTTCGTTGTTGATTGCATTTTCTTTTGATCAAAACTTTAGTATTTCAATTTATCACAGTATCTAAAGATATTTGTAATTAGATATTTAAGAACTTCATGTCTTCCTAGAGAAGTTATTAGTGGCTTTTGCTAATTAAAACGTGATTTATAAATCTTCTTTTGGTTATTTAGAGTTAACAGAAAGTACAGATTCTGCACTGTGGATTGGCCTCAATAGACTGGACTTGAAGAGTGGCTGGGAGTGGATTGGAAACACTCCGTTCCAGTATTTAAACTGGGCTCCAGGTACCTGTGGCTTTGCTCAAATTCTGTATTTCTGAAGACAATACATACTTCAAATTCATATTTAAAACATATTCTCAGATTACTTGGGCATGAGAAAAAAATAGAATGTCAGCATTAAGCCTCCCAAACAACATGTATTTTAGCCTTTCTTGTGTTAGCTTTAGAAAAGTTTTTTCTTGTCTATGGTTTTCATTTTCTATAGCAATATAAATCAGAAACTTCTATGTATTGCAAAAATATTTTACACCTAAAAACAATACTATATCTCTCATAAATATTTGGTTTTCCATTTCTGGTCTCTAGCAACAAAAATAATATTAAAAGTCAAAAGATTGAGCGAGTAACGCGTTTACATACATTAAGCTATATTACAAATATGCTGTATTACATGGATGCATTCCCACTAGCAGAGACCTGTCTCAGTTCAAGAAACATTTAAATGTTGTATGAAGGGACATGGTTTAATGGGGAAATACTGTGGACTGGGTGATCTTGGGGGTCTTTTCCAGTCTTGGTCATTTTATGATTCAGTTCTTGATGAATCTGGCAAAGATGTAATCTTTGAGGCTGTCACTTCAGCCAGAAGTGATTTCTCCTGTTTGCCTTTGAGCTTAGAATTCTATTTGTCTTCAGAAATGTTCCCCCCCCTTTTTTTTTTTGTATCTTTCCCAAAGGAAGCCCCTCTCCAGAATCCGGAAAACTCTGTGTGGTTTTGAATCCTGAAACAAAAGCTAAAAAAAGAAACTTTACCTTGATACCCTCAGGTATGTGATCTATGTTGATAATTAAAAATACGAGCTGTCGTCTGAATTACTTGGTGTTCTCTTTGGTAACAACGAGCAGGAGGATTTTATTAGAAATAAGATATTTTTAACCATTACTGTCACTTTCATTTTTTTCTTATTCATGATTTTACAGCCATTGCACCCTTTCTAGGATGGTTTCTAAGTCCCACCACACAGAGAATGAAACAGCCAGGTCTCTTTGAATACACGAAGTACTGAGCATGAAAAACAAGAACAACAAAAAAAAAGTTATTTCTCAGAAAAGTTAGTAAATACAATTAAAGGAAGAAAAATTGACACATAGCAAAGATAAGAGATAATTTAAGAAAATATTTCCCTGCTGGTGTTCTCCTGTGTATATGTCTAGTTTGAAGTTTGTCTAGTTGATTTTTATCTACAGATACACTTAATCTTTCAAAAAAATCAGAAGTATTCTGTTAAGTACAGATGATTTCTGATTTTTCTTAGCCGATACACAGATTCTAAGAAATACAGAGGGTGTTAACATTTATACAGTGATGTGATTTTTACAGGCATTTGACCATTATAAAAACTGTAGATTTTGTGCTAAATAATATATGTATTAAAAAGCTTTCATTTCCTAGTTAAAACAGCAAGCTTTGAATCATATTTATATTTAATGTTTTCTAGCTGAGAGAATCCCCAAAGAAATTTCCTAGGTTAGAGCTTTTGAACATGATGAATGAAGTTATTTTCATCCTCCTGTCCTTCGCATAGCATTTGAACTCTCCTAAAATACTGATATTTATTTCTAGGTGACATTGGGCCTATTACTTGCCCAGATAGATGGTTATCATATGTCGATCACTGTTACAAGATCTTCAGGGAAACTAAAGGATGGCAAGAAGCTTTGACCTCCTGTCAGAATGAAGGGAGTCACCTGGCCAGCATCCAACACCTTGAGGAGCACAGCTTTATAGTGTCTGGGCTTGGGTACAGTGAGTGTTTCCAGTTTTTTTTTTTTTTCCTTTTTCTTTTTTACCCTTGTCTGTGTGCAAGGAGTTACCAGCTACCTGAACTGAGAAGTAGAAATTGTATTAACATTTAATATCGCAGCCAAAGACATGCAAAAAGCCAAAGGTCCAGTAGTGATAGATTGGTGCAGTACATTCTGTTTCAAAAATATCCAACCATCCTCACAGTCAGCACTTACAGGAACACATTTTTGCTTTCTTTTACTTTTTGGTTCTAGTATCATCCCCCAGTTTAGTGACTATTGAAGAAATTGTGAATATCCTTCCAGATCTTTCCTTTCTCATTTTTTTAAATGCTGCCTGAATTTACCTTTCATTTTCAATAGCTATTCTTTCATTAAGAATGCCTAAAACCATAGGATCGTGCACTGATTTAGGTCAGAATGTACCCTGGAAGTCATCCAGTTCAGCCCCAGCTCCCACCGCCAGCCTCAAAGTCAGGACTGGTTAGACAAGAATTTTTAGGTGGTCCTGTGGAGGTTTAAGGTGGAGACAGGAGTCAGACTCGATGATCCTTGTGGGTTGCTTCCAACTTGGGATATTCTGTGATTCTATGATTTCATTACAACCTAATTTTGAACATGTCCTGTAATTATTGTAATCTGTGTGTGAAACATCTAACATATAAAGCAATCATAGAACAAACTAAATAATCAGCTTTATAAATCAAGGGATTACATGTTCTAGAGCTTGAGGTAGCTGGGAAAAGGATGCAACTAGAAAAGAGGTCTTTTCTAGTTCTGTGTTTCTCTGTTCTAGAGCCAACAGACAAGCTCTGGATTGGGCTGAATGATCATAAGGTTCAAATGTTTTTTGAATGGAGTGATGGTACACCAGTGACATACAGTAAATGGCATCTGGGAGAGCCATCCAGCACCAGCAACAGGCCAGAAGATTGCGTGATGATCAAGGGCCAGGTAACATTATTCAGCATGCATTTGATTTTAATATCAAAACAAAATTATTAACTGAAGAATAATCTGGCCTGCTAGTTCAACAACTGGCTAGGGCCAGAAAAAGGGATGTGAGGACAAAAATTGAGACTTAAATATGACCATTTAAAAAAACAAATAAATAAATGAAATTATTGGTGCACTACTGATAACATTTTATCTTCAAGTTCATCTCAAAGTCACCACTGAAATTGCTGGGGCTGTAAAGCAGGTCTTTCAATGTTATTTGGATACATTCTCACACTGCTTTTCTTCTGGTGGCAATGAGAGCACAAGGATCCCTGCAGCCGCATTTGTGCCTGCTCATTTGCCCATCCCTGTATGGAACTACTGCCTGTGCTGGGCCCTGCAAAACAGGTTGGAGACCAGCTCCAGCTGAAAAGTGGCCAGGAAATCTCTCACCTTCACTGCCACTCATCACTACCAGCTGTAGCAGTACTACCATAGAGCGCTCTACCATTTCACCAAGTGTGAGCAGATTTAGTTTTGTTATCAACTTAGAGAACTGTGTATCAAAGTACACGTCTGTTTCAAAATTGAAGGAGAAATAAAAATCTATTCAATTTCTTTAGATTATTCATGTTAATCTCGTTGTTATTTATTTATTTTTCCTGCCTCACAGGATGGCTATTTTGCGGACTCTGACTGTGTGAAGAAAGCTGGTTATATTTGTAAAAGAAAACCTATATCACAAATAGCTGGAGAAAAGGAAAGTACTGATGTAGGTTGCAAAAAAGTAAGTGTATAGGACTGGAACATTAATTTCTCAGATAAAAAAGGACCTTGTCTGAGAAAAATCTAAAATTACTTGAATTATTATTTATTTACAGAATTCATTTTGTTATTTATTATGGAGTTTCTCTCTCTTAAGCTATTTACATACATTAAGCTATTTACAGAAACCATTTAGAAGGAATATGTAATTTCAGTGTAAATGTTGCTAATTCATAGTATTTATGATTATTGTCCTTCATTTATTTTGAAATTGTATAGCTCATTTTATACATGACACCACAATTATTTAAAAACTCATATGGAGATCCTGTAATTGTTTTACAGGGATGGAGAAGATATGGGACTTACTGTTATTTTATTGGACATGTACCAGCAACATTTTCTGAAGCAAACAGCGCTTGTGAAGGAGAAAAAGGTTACCTAACCACAGTTGAAAGCAGGTATGATAATGAATTTTCTTTGTCTTTTGAAAAGGTAAAGGTTGTATGTACTCATGGAAGTATATTTCAATTGTCACACAAGCTCTAACAGTAAATTATCCAAGTTAGAGATGAGGTTTGTAGTTGGAAAAAAGTCAACTTTTTGTTGATTTATATAGCATCAGTATCCTTTCCTACAGTCCTCTCAATTTGCTGAAACAAGGAAAAGAAGAAAAAGATTAATCATCAGATGTCTAATCTAATTAGATAAATGAGATACGTTGAAATTAGATAAACTTGGATAAATGCTTTTTTTTTCACTTGTGTTACTGTGACCTTATAGGTATGAACAAGCCTATTTGACTAGCCTTGTTGGGCTGAGGCCTGAGAAATATTTCTGGCTTGGTCTCTCTGACATGGAGGACCAAGGAACTTTCAGGTGGAGCAGTGGTGAAGATGTCTCCTTCACGCGCTGGGATGCAGCAATGCCTGGTAGGTGCTGTGACTGTGGATCGTGGAGCCCATAGTCCCTATTCAGATTTTTTATTGGCAACATCTTCTGAATGTTATCGTTTAGCCTTCCAATATATTTTACAGGAACAGGCAGTTCCCTGAACCTTGTCTTAATTTCAAAGAGACAATTTGAATTACAGTTTTATACTAGGGTGTCTGATATACTTACTCATAAGTTTAACTTTGTCTCATCTTCACAAAGACTATCATAATTAGAATCTTGAAAATTGCCTCTTTTTGGTAAACAGGTTACAAACAATTTCTGAGACTATTCTGCACTCAACTCTGGAGAAAAGAGTTTGAAACAAAGCAACTGTAATAAGGAATTTAAGTTAGAACTACAAAATGACAGAATCAAAACTGATTGTGCCATATTTTTTCACTTGTGATGTTAAGAAGACTACATTCACATGATAATACTGAAACTGCACAAAAGAGCAGAAAGCAAGGTTTTGAAATGCTATGAGGGAATCTGCTCTCCTCAAGATAGAATACAACCTTCCAAGTGATAATTTGTCAAAAATTTTTCTCAAATCTTTTGGTGAGGTTATAAAACCTTAAATAAAGTGTAAACAGCACAGAGCAATAAAACTTCTATAAACGCAACAAGAGAAAACGTCTTGCAAGGTACTCTGCAGTGCCAGCAGATGAACCTTCGTCATGTCTCTTTGAGGCTTAAGTAAGAAAGAATGAGATCCTCATTACAAGCACAGGTTTTCCCAGTGAAAAATAAAAATTTTCTACCCGTAGAATTCAGTATGAAGAACATTCAAAATAGAAAGGAAAACAAGGAGAATCTTCAAGTTGATTATGACCTCCTCAGATGGAAATCTCCTCTTGAGCTCTGTGGAAAACACCTAGAATATTTCTCCTCTGTTCAGGTTCTTCTATTCAAGTGCTATTGTATGGCAAGAATGGAATGGGCACTTCTCAGAGTTTTTAAGAAAGATTCAAGCAATTTAGAGTGTATTCTGAAACAGCCAACATGGTTTTTTTTATTTCTCATAAAGGAAGTAAACCAGAATGTGTTGCCATGAGAACTGGAACTGCAGCTGGACTATGGGATGTTCTTGACTGTGAGTCTAAGCAAAAATATATCTGCAAACAATGGGCAGTCGGTGCAACAGCCCTACCTATTCCAGTGACTGCTCCAGAACCCACATGTCCTAAAGGCTGGATATCAAATGACGATTCTAGTTCCTGCTATAAAGTAAGTGCTTAAGTAGTTAAAAGAAATGCTTTTAAATGCTTTGTTTGTACCGCCTCTGTGGTAAATAATTAGACAACTCTCATGGAAAAAATTTATAAGCAGCATAATCCATGCTATTTCTCCTATAGGATATTACTTGGCTTTTACAAAACTTAATTTATATTTGATCAAGAGCATATTTCTTCATTTTATATTTTGTGTATTACATATATGTGTATTGCATTACATTATAGGTATACATGTATATCCTTATTTTATATTTTACACGTAGAATATGTTTTAAACCAATTTCTTCATAGTACTTTTGCAGATCAGATATTAAAAAGAAATCATGGATTGAAGCTCGAGATTTTTGTAGACAAATTGGAGGGGATCTGGCCACCATTAACAATGAGGAGGAGAAAAAAATGATTTCAAGAGCAAACAGGTGAGTATCTGTGCATTTTTATCTCATCAGACTTTAAAGGTGCTTAAAATGAACTATTATAAATACTCAGATAATTTCTGAAACAGAGATTCCTGAAAGTCCAAAAACACTGTGATAACTGAAATTTTATCTACTTATGAGTTTTAACTTTTTAATTAAAAAAAAAAACAACAAACAAAAAAAACCCCAGAGACTATTTTTTTATGGCTAATGGATATCATTTAGGAATACATGAAATTATAGGAGGTGGTATTGTTAGCAGGGTAGAAAATATTACCAATACATTTACTTTTGACACCTTGACATAGTCAAAGCTGAGACCATCTTCAGGAGCAACAGCCTCTTTAAATCAGCGAAGCCCTTTCCTTTCCTAAGAAAACAGAGTACAGAGGAAATACAAGATCACCTCTATCAATAATTTTGATAAATCAACCACTGACACTAAGCAAATGTAGAATGAGTGTTCATATGGCAGTTAGCAGTAATACAATATCAGCTATTCTTACAGCTCCTTTGCTATGGTATTGATGATTAGTTCGGATTTGATATTCTTGAAGGTCTTTGCTAATCTAAATGATTCTACAATTCTATTATCTTGCTTTGTTCAAGAAGCATCCCTTGTCTAAAGCATGTAACAATTACTAACATGTTTTTAAAAGCTTCAGTTACATTTAAGTTAATACAACAGTCTTTGCATAGGTCACAAATGCAGAGCTAGTGCACTGCCAATTACATCTGTTGCACCAGCACATTCAAACTGTGAATCCCAGTGAGTATAATAACCATTTGTAAACTGCAAAGAATTTGTATCAAAGAGGCTGGTAAGGCAGGTAATAGGGAGATAAATATTAGATATCTCTATGGAGAACATGTGCAAAAATATAGCCTTCACCAAAGCTAATAAGATAATTAATACTACTTCACTGCACTTTGGAAAATGCTTTAGAAAGTTTAATGATGTGTTCCTGGATGTTGTTTGCATTAGTGTTTACAAACTGTTCTGTCTTGTAATTTGTGTTTGAGTCAGTCACTGTAGTTCTGAAAGAACTTGGCTTGGTATATTTTCCTTGAATCCAGATGAAGGATTTGCCTGGAGTGATGGCTCTCCAGTAAGTATTTTAATTTTTCATCAGATTTGTTTGGTTAAGATGTCTTGGGGTTTGTACATGTGCTTTTTGGGTTTTTACTGCTCTCGTCTTCAAAGAGAACATTAATCCTGCAAACATTTATATGGCTGTTAACCTTTATTACCATCAGTAAAACCACAGAAACACATTTGAACACATGGAAATAATCTGCATCTCACTATGGTCTGCAGCTTTCTGGACAGCATTCCAATATATTTTCTTTTCCAAAAATGAAGTATGAACACATAACATCACAAAATAAAACCTGATCATACCAGACCTTGTATCTTTTCTCTGACCAGAAATATCTCAAGAGCTAAGCATGCTACTGATGTATTTCCCAGAATTCTCCTGCATCCGCCAGTAAGCAGTGGGTCAGGGTCTTTCAGAAACAGAGCTGAGATCTGTATTCCTACATGATGTTCCTACAGAGTTCCACTTTTTATTATCTCCATATGCTCTTCTACTCTATTTCCTATTTTTTGATCCATGCTAGAACCTCTCATCTTGTAATGCTTTAGTTTCCTTAAAAGTTTTTGGAAAGAGATCTTGCCAAGAACTTTTTCAAAATCCCAAGTAGCTTATATCAAAAAGCTCTTCCTTCCAGTTTGGATGACAGTTCCTTCAGAGAGAACTCCACCAGGTTTGTAGGATGTGACTTCCCTCCCAGAAGCCATGATCCTGTCTTCATAACCTCAGAGAGGGGAAGCGGTGAGATTTGAATTGAAGGATGTTATGGTCACTGCTACCAGATGGCTCTCGGACAATATAATTTTGAACCAGGTCGCAATCAATGAAGTGAAAACTACGTTGCCTATGCAGGATCAGCGAGAGTGGGTTGGGGTGAAGTCCTCAGCTGGATGAAGCTCATTAGAAGCAGTCCACTTACCCATTTTTATTCTGACTGTGTCTAGGGCTTGAGATATGAACAAGAAGAGAAGTCCTCCATGGCAAGACAGCCTGATCTCCCAGTTACTGACATTGCCCCACTGTAAAAATTCTTACACCTATTTCTTTTCCTATATTTGTACTCTTCTTAGTAAGAGAGAGAATCTTTCTTTCTTTTTGCCAGTGAATAGTACATTTGCTGAAACAGATTAAAAGATTATTCCTTTTATAGGTTAGGTACACAGACTGGAGTGATCATCCAAGAAGTTCAGGAGGACACATGTACTGTGGTGTAATCAATGGTAGATCTTCTTCTAAGCAATGGCTTCCTTCGCTCTGTGAAGAACAGCATGACTGGATTTGTCAAATTAAAAAAGGTAAATTTATTCTTCTCTTTAATCAGGAAGTTTAAATAACTTTTTAAATATTTGCTTTCTAATCTAATTTTCTGGATAAAGAAACAAAATTTTGAAAACAATACTTTTTCCAAATGCATGCCCAGAAAACTAAGTAATGTAATACAGGCCAGGATTTTTCAATGACAGATGATAAGAATAAATGAATCAATTTATTCATGTAAATAATGGTGTATAAATAATAGTGTTTCATAGATTGCAAACATTTTGTATAATAACTTTTTGTTTGTGTGCTTTTGATTTAGAAAGTAAGGAGTTGTGCATTCCTTACAACACTGATTGTGTATAAAGCTGAAACCAAATCTAAAAAATGCCTGGTGTACAAATGTATTTCTTTCTTGATATCTGACAGGATTTACGGCTAATTACAGGTCACTGAAAGAGATAACAGGGGATGATTTTTCTAAGGGAAAGAGCTCTATTAGAAAACATTTCTGCTGGAACCACTTAGTAAAAGAAAAGTGTTCAGGATCACAGCTGGTATGTTTGGCACTCGTCACTGAGGCTAATCATATCTATAGCAATATAGTTAAGGAAAATTGATAAAACAGGTCCAGAAAGTGCTGCTCCAAATTCTCCTCTACAATTATGCAGGAAGTATCAGCTTTTGGAAAAGCAATTGTTCAAAGCAGTGGCATTTATTTTTCCATCTGAGTCAGAAGCAACTTACTCTTAGTATATACAGTTGCATTTCCTTTTGCCCATGAATATTTGGGACTGAGAGTATTTGATAAAGTAAATCTAGTTGTAATTTTCTCCCTATTTATGAGAAGACCCCTCTGGAAAATTATATCTATTGGGCATCAGTAAAGGCAATATCAAACCAAAGCTTAAAATGTTTCAGATAAATCTACTGTGGTTCGCAGCCTGGGAGGCTATTTTAATTAATGTGGTTCTCAACAGGTACACAATCCAGCTATGAATTTGCTGGAATTAAGTACGGCTTATGATATAAAATTATAAGATCATGCATTTTTCATAATGTGTAGCTGAAATTTGTAGCTAAGCCTGCTTCTTTTCTAGTCAGTGGCAAAGCAGAGCAGAAATCTGCTTTAGTTCTTGCTTGATTCCTTGCAGTCACTCACAAAAATCATGCCACAGGAACATATGATACCTTCTGTTCTGTTGTTTTGCAGGAGTGATGCCAAAACCTGTACTAACTGACACATATGGTAGGTTTTTGCATACATTTCTTCATTTTTTTCATTGTTTTTGATCAAAATTAATACTCTCAAATGAATTTTTTATGTCCTACAAATGAAGAATGTAAGGCTATCTTACTTGTATTCCAGAGTATAAAACCACTGTGGATGGATGGGTCATATACAAAGATAAGCTATACTACATCAGCAAAGAACAAGTCTCCATGGAAGAAGCCCAAGAGTTTTGCAGGATGAATTCTGCTGACCTGGCTGTTATTAGTACTAATAGTGAGAGGAGGTTCCTACAGAGAGCTCTGATTAAAAAATGTAAGAACCAATAAAGAGTAGAAATAATTTTGACAACCTGCCTGCAAACCTTGAATTACCTTAGAAATAGAGCTAATAGTATTTTCACCAATTAAATGTAACTGAGATCGATGAAATTCCCAACAAAATGCTCTTTTTTGTCCTCTGCAATTTGGTTTCTCCTACTTGGCATGTGCATTTCTACTTGTTTTACATCAAATAATTTTTTTGAAATTATCATGGAATTATAGAATGGCTTAGGTTGGAAAGCATCTTAAAGATCATTTTGTCCCTACCCCCTCCCATGGGCAGGGCTGCTGTGCATAGATCAGGCTGCACAGGGCCCCATCCTACCTGGCCTTGAACACTCCAGGGTTGGGGTATTCACAGCTTCTCTGGGCAGCCTGTGCCAGTGCCTCACTGCTCTCTGAGTAGTGAATTTCTTCCTAATATCTAAGCTATATCTTCCCTCTGTTAGTTTAAAGTCATCTGCTGTTGTCCTATCACTACTAGACCATGTAAAAAGTTGATTCCTCCTCCTGCTTATAAGCTCTGTTCAAGTACTGTGAAAGGCTACAAGAAGGTCTTCTTGGAGACTTCTACAAGCCAAGCAAGCCCAGCTTCCTCAACATCTCTTCACAGGAGAGGTATTCCAGCCCTCTGAGTATCTTTGTGGCCTCCTCTGAATCCACACCAATATCCTTCTTGTACTGTGGGTCTGAGGCCTGGATGCAGTACTCCAGATGGGGCCTCACAAGGGCAGAGTTGGAGGGGAATGATCACCTCCCTTTCCGTGCTGACCATCCTTCTGTTGATGCAGCCCAGGATACTTAGCTTTCCAGACTGCACATACACAGTGCTGGCTTATGTCCAGCTTTTGGTTCACTAGAACCCCAAAGTCTTTTAAATAGTTTCTTTCTGTTTTAGGATAAAGACAGGACAGAGTCAGAACAATACTTCATTGGTTTAAAAATAAGTCTGGATAAAAAATTTAGGTAAGTTAAGACCATCCCAGCATCTGTTAATATGCAGAAGCAAACTATTTTATGTAGCCAGAGGTATTAAATGTGGTGTTTTTCAAGGACAAGGTAACAAGGTTAAACTATTAGATTTCACTCTTCTCAGTTTGGATTATAATTGATGCTGACAAACTTCTGCTGTTAGAGGCCATACAATCTTACTGCTGTTTTCTGCAATTCCTTATGAGGCCCAAGCCAACAAGATCCAATAACTGGCATAAGCTCCAGTCATAGAAGAGCCTATGTATTCAGTATGGGGTGACTTTAGTCCCATGAGTAATTTAATGCGGGTACCTCTCTGGGTTTATAAGATTGGCATTGCACACTACAGGGCTCTGCATTACTTCTCCGAGTAAAAACCTGATAGATGAGTGGAGCCTATCTACACTCCTATGACCTTAAAGTATTTATGAGTTTGCTACAGAAGAAAAGGAGTTTAAGGTATAAGCCAATAAGAAGATAGATGTCAAATATTTTATAACATATTTGAACACTACATTGTGCTCTCAGATTGATATGCAATGTTCTATCTCATCCATTTTGCATGTTTTCTTTTCAAATTTGCTTGATGTTGCATTACCTCTGCTCCCTGCGAAGTAATAATGCCATGGCTTGAACAAATCATAAACAGGTATAGGCAATGTGGAGAGCCTGGAAGAGGAGCAGCAAGGTCAAGCAGTTCAAATTAAGCACAAGGGGCTACAGCTGTGCTATGAGAGCTTCAACTGGCTCATTCAAAGCTGCCATGGTTACTTTGCTCTCAGATAAAACTGCAGACTGAAATATAAAGGCAGTAAACTGTGTTCTGATTAAAAAAAAAAAAAAGTTCATCAGATGTTTTTATTTTTTCTCATCCTCTGTGTCCTGTAATTCTTCTACTTCAACAGCTTAATGGGAGTGGGGAAAGCAGAATGAAGTTAATTGGTAACCAGGGCATTTGCTCTTTTTTTCCTGTCCTTTGTTCTTTTTGCGATTGCTAAGCTAGGAGCCCACAAACTAATGGTGCTGAGCACTAAAGCCTATAAACTTTTGTAAGCAATATTTAAGTTCATAAATGTAGCGTGAGGTTCTTCTACTCACTTTGATGGTCTGAAAAGTAGAGATTACCCTCTTATTCAAAATAGGAAGAGATTGTTGCAAATGCTATTACATCTTAACTTGTTTATTCAATCTATTTTTAGGCTTGTGGAATGATGTCAACTGTGGTACCACCAATAAATTTGTGTGTGAAAGGCATAATAGTTCAAGTAATTCAGCATTTGCTTCTCTGTTGCCTCCTGGAGGATGTCCAGAAAGTTGGCTTCTCTTCAACAACAAGGTATGTCAACAAGTATCTTAAGTGAATTATATATGGCAGTAGGACTGAAAAAAAGAACTGTAATCACAAAAGGATGCTTTTGTTATTATGAAATAAAGGAGTACTTATCCAGTCAGCATATGCTGACTGTATACCAGGACTTCTCTGGAGGTAACTATAGACATTTAACTTTGCACACAGTATATTGTTACTGCGTAATAATACTTCTGTTTCTCTCCTGTGTTATGTATTTATGTTAGGAACTGAAATTTGTAATGATTGGGCTTGGAAAAAAAGCCCTTCAGGTGGAATGATTTAGAAAATAGTCATTTGAGCAAATCTGCTGGCTTGTGTAAGAGTTCCCAAAGCTTTCAGTTCAGAAATATGATGCCAAACTAAAATTGTTTTGAGCATGATTTTACACACAGTCTTAGTCTGGAAATCTTTATTGCTGTAACAAAAGTATTTGTACAAATTGGAATTGAAACTCCATTTGCCAAGGGCTGTTTTGTTTGATGTACGTGCTCCGCACTGTAGCTGCATCCTGAGAACGTTAGGTTAAGATGTCAATCAAATAGTATTTCATACAATTTGGCACAGTGAGGAGTCATCATCAGAGTCATTGGAAGGAGGACAAGGAGCAGTGGTGATCACTTTCTGCAACTGTATTACCCAAAGCCACTGAACTTAAATGATCTTTCTCTCACTGCAGGGAGCAGGCAGAAGAAAATGAATATCAGGATTATGTACTTCACATTATTATGTGTAATTCAGATGATACTCAATTTCCAGATTACACCTTGTGCAAAGAAAGAGGCCAAATACCTACTTTACTGGACATACGTGCTTAAAGATATTGCACATCATTGATTTATCACTCTTGAAATCTGTCAATTATTCTAGCCCCAATTTCTTTTTTTCTGGAGAACTGTGCGTCCTATTAGTTAATTGATAGTATCCATAATCAACAGTTTCTGTCTTTGCTGGTTTGAATGAATTGCTTGCAATTTTTTTTCCCCCAGTGTTTCAAAATATTTGCCTCCAATACAACAAGAAAGCTGGCGTAGCATGATGCACGAGAAGTTTGTATCAATCTGGGAGGAAACCTGGCTTCCCTACCAAATGAGCAAGTGCAAGGTATATATATGGGCTCTCCTGAAAAACGTTACCTCTCAAAGAAAAATATCAATCTCCTACTAAGGAATACGCTATACTCTTGAATACGTATTACAAAATCATCTGCTGAGAATGGCTTATTTACCAGGTCAGTTTATATTTGGTTTTAATTCTAAAGTGTGAAATACTTGCTAAATCATGCTATATATAAGAAATAGCATGTGTGTTCCTAGTTCTTTCAGTTGGTTTTTGCGAAGCTTTCAGTCTGTTTTGAGTGAGGTTGTCCGAATTCCTCAGACTAATAAACAACTATTTTTTCTCTCACTGTCAGTACTATTTTTCTGGATTGCTACATATGCATACAGTGTAGGGAAAAGGACATTTTCTAACTTGCTCCAGAATTTTCTCTTTGTCTGTTTCTCCCAACCTTAATGCTTGTTTAACATGTGCTCTAGAGATGATTTTCTAAGCACTTAGTTAACAGCAGATGTGCTCTGTTCTGGGAAATGTTATCCTTCTAATACAGCCCCTGTTCACGGCTTGTCCACATTTCTTCCTGCTTCGGGCAAGTCGTTATGAACTTTCCTTAATAAGAAGTCTTTGCTTCCCTATAGCTTTTGTCTACTATCATTTAAAGGATGCTACAACCAATGTTTGTGTTGGGATGAATGATATCAACAGAGAGTCCACATTTCTTTGGGCAGACGGGAGCCCCATTTCCTATACCAACTGGGTTGAAGGTGCACCAGAGACAAAACAAACCTACTTCAAGTATTATCAGTTTGAATTGCTGGAAGACAACACTGTGGAGGTATAGAAAATTTAATTAGCTTAGGCAGCCAGATGATTTTCCTAAAAGGAAAGTTTCAGCAGCAATAACCAAATGTTGAAACAGGTCCTTTAGCAAGCAGAAGGGAGCTTAGCAAAGTACCTGATAGCTATTCAAAATGTACAGAAAACATTTGACAGAGGTTCTGAAGAAGGGCATAAGTACTGAGCTATCACAAAATAACAATTAAAAAAAGTAAAACCAAACAAAAAACCAAATATATACCTTACATCAATTCTACTAGAAACTGCATTACCACTAGCATTAAAGTTGCAACACAAAATAAAGAACAGTTACAACAAACCAAAATTAAGGTTGTTGTCACGGAATTAATTTGTCCATGTATGTTTCCCACTCCTGGTTAATGTGTTTTCATGATTTCAAGAGTTTCTGATGGTATGAAAGGATATCTTCAATTAAAGGGCAGTTGTTCTGTTGAAGTTAAATCTCTTTTCCAAAGGAGTTTCTGCAGAAATAGTAGGCAGCTGGTTGTCACTGGAGACTCTCAATATCTGCCATCAGTCAGCTTGTTTATGATTAAAACTTATTTAATTCAGCATAGCAAAGAAACTGAGATGAAATGCTGAAAGATGGTTAAGGCCAATCCTGAAACCAGGGGAGCCATCTTGAGGAAATCTTGAAGCAACTGAAAATAAGGAAGTAAAGGGAAATTTTTGTTGCTCCCAAGGACATCTGGTAGTGATATCTTGATAATGACTATGAACAACTGGTAGAGGGTACATGCTTTCTGCAAGATAGTCTACTTCAGTTATGATAAATCCAGAGCAGTGCTTTTAATAATAGTTCTTATATGTTTTTTTTCACACATCTACTTTCAGAAGTAGATCTACATAATTGTAAATCAGAATTGAGAAGACTGTAATAACTGCTGTCATCACAGGATTCTTAATAAAACCGGTGGAATTATTTTTATAGACCTTTCTTTTAGACTTTGATTGGCATCTGTGAGAGTCTGGTTCAAACGGATCACTAATAAATATCAGGACAGGCCATTCGTCAGGAATCTTGTCAGACTGATCCAATGACATAGGTGCTCAAAAAGCTCTTCTCCTCTCCATCACCAGGTTTTCACTAGGAGCAGAGGATCTTCACCTCAGCATATCCTGTTTGCCTTTTCTAATGACTGTGTACATTGTCCTCTTTTTCAGACAGATTGTGTTTTCATGACAAAATTAGATGGCAAATGGAAAGAAGATAGCTGTGACAACGAGAGAGGCTACATATGCCAAATGAATTCACGTGAGTTCTGCTTAACTCAGTCTCCTAAATAGACTTAAGTATCTCAGTTAGATAAGAACAATATAAAATGCATTGCAAAGTAATGTCATTTTTTCTAGCTTTGAATCTCATTCTGAATCTCTCAGGTTTTCAGAATTCCTCCAGTCTTAACGCGAAACAATTTCTAAAGTACAGTTTTTTTTCCACACAAATTATTGAAGAGGAGACACTGTCTTAACTGGGATTTTGTACTAAATCATGAATAATAGTAGAGAAATAATACATGAAAACATTTCTTCTTAGTTAAATAGAAGATGTTTAGGCATCCTCTTTAAGTGCAGAGTAAAATGATGGACTTGCAGTGATTTCCCCGTTACTCCTGCCTGTATCTGAGAAGATATAATCCTCTTCTATTGAAACTCTTTTAACCAGTGTTGTAAGAACCCTATTAAAATGTACTGCCTCTTGGCGGTGTCCTCCTCTTCGAAGAATATTTTTATATCAAAATAGGAAATTCATGTTTATTTTCCTACTATATAACTGTAGTTATGTAAATTGCTGTAGCCCAGCCGTGCTATGAGAATAGAGCAAAAGTACGGATAATAAAACAGTTTTGCCTCACTTTTATCACACCATTGCTAAAATAAATAAATAGATAAAATAGCTGTCCCCTCTTCAGTCAGCTGCTACAGCCGGTTCACTCTCAACATAGCTAACTTGTTTGTACGAAACCCATCTCCCTGCACAGCAAACAGAGTTTCAGAAAGGCGTTTTTGTCTCATTTGATCTCAGGTACGGATGTTCTCTACACATTGGTGTATATGTATGTATACATACATTGGACATCTCTACACAGAGTAGAAATAAACACTGCTTCACTCAAATGTGCACATAACATTCACACAGCCCTAATGGATGGGCTAATGACTTAGCCAACAGTGATCAATTAACTTCAACTATCAAAATCTCAAGCTGTGATAATAGAGAACAGTAAATGTCTTAAAAGCCATCCCCAAACCCTCTCTTGCCAGTGACCTGAAATAAGTGTGTATTCAGATATCCAGATGTAGTCAAAATATTTTGAATTATGGGAACACAAATATCCAATTTATAAGGGAAATTTCTATGCTAGTTGGGCATTTAGCAACTGTGCTGCCTACTTCATGGCACCCAGGATTTTACTCTGGTTTTTACGTTAACAAATGTGGGTTATATTTTACAAGGGTTTTTTTGTTTATTTGATTTTATTTTACAAATTGTTCATGAACTTAAATGAATATTTCAACTTATGGTTATTTTGCACCTTATATGTTTTTGTTTTCTTCTATATATCAGCAGTCTGTTTTAAATTCATGCATCCTATTTTTGTTCTGTAGTTACCACACAATATAACTTACCAGCAACAAATCTATCCTCTGACTTTGTCCACTATGGTGATGGTGGCTATCTAATTGTCTCATCTAAAATGCAATGGGAAGAGGCCAGAAAAAACTGTCAAGACCAACATGCAGAACTTGCAAGCATTTTAGATGCCTACATCCATTCATTCCTTTGGATCCAGATGCTGAAATATGGAAAGCTTGTGTGGATTGGTCTTAACAGCAATATTGTAAGTGTTGGACAGATGTGAGGTTGATGTGCTCAGTGAACAATTCTGCTTCTTACACTTTTGTTAGATGCTCAGGTTATAGCAATTCTGGAATAACCATCCTGCTAGTGGTTTCAGTGTGTGTGTACATGAATTTCTGATGGCCCATAAAAAATTAGTTACAGCCTTTCATGCACCATGTCCAGTGGAAAAAGTCACAAAAGAGGTTGAGCAGGTTGGAACTAATGCAAAGAGAAAGCTCCAGAAATGATGAAAGAAATTATAACAGAAATAAAGTTGCAGAGCGTGAGTCACAAGCCATGTACAGCTATTGTGCAGAAGCCATTCGCTGCTCAGAAAGCCACTGTAACTCTCTGCCATATGTATAGCGCTATTTTAACTTCTATTTATATCATAATTGCTGCTATAAGTATTAGAGAGAGATTTTTTAGATTACTTTGACTGTTCGATGTCAAGTAATCTTTACTCACCAAATAGCATACGCTCTAAATTTAAAGCAGAATACGAGGGGTGAATTATTTTTAATTGTTTCTCTTATTATGAGATTGTTTGTTTCTTTTTCCTGAAAAACTCAAATAAAAATGGAACGCTGTGTGCCTGAGCTTTGCATGTTATAAAAGCCACACAACTTTATTATCAGAACTTAGAACTGTTTTCAGACTAGGAGCTATTACAGATGGACTGATAACTGGAAAACCAGATTCACTAAGTGGGCAGCAGGGGAGCCAAAGAAGAAAAATGCTTGTGTCTATCTAGACCTTGATGGTACCTGGAAAACAGCACCCTGCAATGAAACATACTTCTCAATTTGTAAGACATCAAGTGGTGAGCAAATGAATGTAATCATTCACAAGACACGTTCTTAATTCCACTACTTCACATAAACCTTGAGGCTTTGTTATGGCTTAGGTTAAAACCCTCATAACAGTACACTTCAAAATACTGTCTACCTCTGTGCAGAATCTGGAAGCTTGCTATTGGATGATATATGAGTTCAGGGCTATGGCAATTGAAAGCCTCTTGTACAAATGGATATCGCTGCTCTGCTTTTATAGTAGTCATATAGTAGCATAAGACGAAATTCAGTCTTCAAGGTAGTTTGCTCTTTCTGAGACATGGGCATAAATCATGCTTGAGATTGTGTAGTATAAGTAAGTACTGAAGCTTGCACCGCCTGCATGGACAGCAACACCTGGATAAGTTCATGCTCTAGTGTCACACTGGCAGCCAAAATGCTAGCAAGTATTTAATTTCCATTAGCTGTTGCTAGAGCTAAAGCAGTTCTGACCTAGGTGTAAGAGCCTTGAGAATGTGAATGATACTTTAACTCCTGGTAGAGGTATTCCAGAGTTATGTTTATTTGTAGATTTTGTAGAAGCATGTTGTTTCTCTCCTTGACTAAGGAAGCTTGTATTTAAGGCTACAGAATGTAGTCTCTTCCATATGTGAGATTCAAGACAGGCTTAAACACCTGAAGGGGACTTCTGAGTTAAACTGTCTAGACATACATTTGGTCTTCATATGCAGTGCAAGAACCAACAGAATTCAGTTGTACGCGTGGTAAAGAAACTGATTTGGCAGTGGCATGCTGAACTAATGGCTCCTTTGTATAAAATGACCACACGTGTACTGCAGGCAGCCATACAATACAGGACTGTGAAATCAACAATTTGTTAGCTTACAACAACTTGCTGTAATGTGAGAATGCAAATTTGAGATGTGTATCCTGATTGCTCAGGGTTTCTTTTCCTCACAGTGCTGCCAAGCCAGATAGGCATTATATGATGTGATTTGCTTCCACGTCCTAAGAAATGTGTCTGCAGAGTAAGATGTTTCACAATCCTGACTGCCTAGCTCTCCCCATTGTCTGAGCTGGGGCATAGAGGAACAGTCAAGAGCAGAGTCTGAGGTAGTTGATGCTTGTTGACAGAAACTGCACCCCATTTATACACATACCCTGCTTCATGTGCTGCTCGCAATGCAATACCAGTTCCAGGCCTTTTGACCAATTTCAGTCGTCTTTAGTTTTAGCTCCAACTGAGCCTGCTCAGCTGCCTGGAGAATGCCCTGAAGCAGCTGACCTGCAAGCCTGGATCCCTCACCACGGGCACTGCTACTACATTGAGGCATCAGCTGGGACAAGCTGGACCCAGGCCTCCCTTGAGTGCACTCATTTAGGTGAGAGGCTTCTTTGTCAACGAATGAGATCTCTACAGAGGACTTATAGAAATTCCACACAGACATGTGAAAACATTGATTTTAGAATACCATTAAAAATATTTATTTAAATCAGGGCAGTGATGGGGAACCATGGCTACCAACCACCTGCAGGGTTCTGCCCCCACAAGAATCATAGAATCATAGACTGGCCCAAGTTGGAAGGGACACATAAGGATCAAGAACAACTTCTGAAGCTCTTCTGTTATACTCTTGCAAGGAGGAATTCATCTGAATATTCAAGCTTCCTTTTCAAGGGTGCTGTACTCAAAAAATTACATCAAAAGCTGGTGTAATATTGGGCCTGATTTAACAACTTCAAAACACATTAATGCCTCAGGAATACTAAAAGGTCAGCTGGTTGTGTTGCACTCATAGTATCATGAGCACTACCCTATTGAATGAAAATGTAAAGAAAGTCATTATAGAACCTGTCTCATCAGAATTTCTCAAAAGTTTTGGCCAATAGTGGATATGGCAAACTAATGTGTCAGAGGGGAAAAAATAAAAAGGCAGTAACACCTTTTTTTCTTGTATTCCCAAGTGGAGATGCAAAAAACATAGCTGTCTTAAAGAAAGCACAATGATTCTATTCTTTTAATTTTGATACTAATGCCAAATTAAAAATAATAATAATAAAAAAAAATTAAGATGTTATCTCTAAACCTGTGTAATTTCTTTTGTAGTAGCTGTGAGACCAGGTTTAATTTTGGAGCTTTTGCTTTGTGTTCTGCCATGGACATAGAACGTGATGCGGTGGGGACTGTTGTTCCAGTCCCACTGAATCATGGGCAATGTTTAATTAAATATTCCCTGTGTACTCTTTTCATCTTTAAATAAGCATGTCCTTGATAGTAAATCAGTTAAGTGCCATTAATGATTTAGTAAGGACTTGTGAATTATATTCCAGAAATTCAGATGTTTCTTCTTGATGTTTGAAATATATATTTTTTTATAGTTAAGCTGGAACTGTATATAAATAACCAGAAGAATAATGATGTGAATAGTTAAGCACCTAGTTTCTGTGAAGAAATACAGAATAAATGTTATCAAAAAAAGCAAGAAATGCTAATAACATATTTTTATTCAACTTACTAAAACATTAAGAAAGCACCCAAGTCCATAAGATGCTCTAATATACAGCTATTTCATGCCTCAGTGGGAGTTATGATTCCTTTGTATCTCTTCATTTTAAATTTATCTCTGTTTTTGTTTCATTTTATATTTTGCTTTCATAAATTCTGCTCTGAGTGAGTTTGTCTGAACTGTAATGCAAAGAAAACTCGAGGAGAAATATTCAGGAAGCCTTGATTCACACTACTTTTTCTTGCTGAATAACAACGTCTGGTATGTTTTATTTTTCCCTTTTTCCTAAGTTTGAAACATTTTTTGCACCTTTTTTTTTTTTTTTCATCAGTACCAACAACAAGAGATTTTATGGAAATCTTTTCTCTCTGTCCCTCCCTCATGCATAGGAACCTTGGATGATTAAATCCCTAATTCATGGGACAATTTCTAGGGAAGACATTTAAGAAACGCAGGCTTGTAACAGCAGCATCTTGCTACACATGGGGACATTCTTAGAATACACTATGTGATATTAATCTCTAGTGTGGTATATCATGTTCTTAGTAAATTAATGTTTGAAGTAAAATGTGAAGATATTTTTGAGTGAACACTTTTAAGTCAATATTTGGATTTCAGTAGAGAAAAAAAATAAAGATTTTAATGAATATTATAGTTTGCTAAGACTAGGTAGGAAGATAAAACCTTAGCAAATTATTTTTTGTCTCACTTATGGCACCCTTTACTTCATTAATTTTACTAATGTAATAGTAATATTTCAGAGATTTTTTGTTCCTGTATAATTTTGAGAAATAATCAAACCTACGAATTTTAAGTGTTATATTATTTCTCTCTTATATTTGTTGAAGTTGAACCAAGTGGGAGTCCTCTACTGCAGAAAGGTAAGAGTTTTCCTAAGAAAACTAATGAGAAGCTAAATGAAAAAAAACTTAAAATGAGTTTTCCGCTATTATCCCCTTTTAGAGTACATGCCCTGCTGACAGTTTCTGAGATGAATAATTGTAAATCACTCAGGAAGATCCCATGCTGCCTTTTACAGGCATATGAATGCTTGGATGTTCTTGGGTAGCTGGATTGCTGCAGGACTAATACTGATCTGACAAGCTCAGCAGTGACCCAGCTAGAGACTTAGAGAAGAGTCATGGAGAACTGCAACTTGGCTGCCAAAAACCTATATAGATGTAGATGCAACTTGCTTCCATAAGTATTATTGTAAAAAATGTGATAGGAAAATTAATTTCCAAATAGTTAGCATCCCAAAGCTATATATAAAGCATGACCTAAGTCAGTAAATTAAAATTGTGGCTTTCAAGATCTGTTCTCTGTTGTCCAAAGGTCTTCAGACAGATTTTTTTCATCCCATTTTCTCAGTAAGGCACTGGGAGGGTAGTGCAAAGTTTCTTCCATGTTTTTCATGCAGAAAAGTAGCACCATGCTGGGGGAGCACAAGGAAATTTCCTTTCCAAGGCCCTGAACATGCTGAAAGTTAACAAGATTATGCAAAACTTGTTCTCGTATTGATTCACTGTTTGTAAAGGACTATGCATACAGGTGCAGAACAGAATGAGGACTGAGGATGTCCTCTAGCCAGTGTTAACCAATGAGTAAGAAACTGCAGTGTGGCTCCTTATGGAAACAGAATATTGCCTTCAATTTAATTTCCTAGTCAGGTCTATATATTACATAATTAAAAGCAGAAGAAAGCCATGAAATGAAGATGACTAGTCATAGAGCTCAAAAATCAAACAAGGAACAAGTCATAGATATGTTACTCATTGAATTCTTATGCATGCTTTGACAGATAAGTTTGTATATCACTCTAACCCAGATCCACTAAAACCACATTAGCTTTAGCAAAAGGGATCCGGCTACCTATCAGCAATCATTCAGAGCTCTGAACAGACTGAGTTCAGACAGGAGAGAACAGCTTGGTTTTCACGTTGTACGTGTAATAAAAAAAATACTACATTTTCTCTGAGTAATATGTATTCATTTCAGACAGGGAAAGAAATGAAGAGACTCATCCACCTGTTCATCCCTCTGTTTGGCCTCTCTTTTTCTTGGCAATTCTCAGTCTTCTTGGAGCTGGTGTGTTAATCTATATCTACAAGAGAAAAAGACGAAACCAACTATCAAGAGATTAAAACGCTCCTAAATGATGTGTTGGTTCATTAAGGAATTGGTGAGAATGGGTTCTGTGGCACAAGCTAATTTGGGGGAGGAAGTTACTTGCTGAAATCGAAGGACGTATCTGTTAAATGTCTCTAGTGAGGAAACCCGCAATCTTAAATCAAATCCTTTTTTTCGTTTTGCAATAGCAGCCTCTTTTGTATCACGCATATTTTACAAAATCAGAATTACTGAGTTATGTTATAATTTTGTAACAGTCAAGATGTTCCCCTTATGAGCCTTAGCAAAAATGGTAATGTAAATATCTTGTCAAGAAAAGAAGAACATAGTGAAAAAAGCAATGTCAACTTGTGAGAATAAGCATTCAATAAAATGTGGTTACTGTTAAGAACTGGATTCCCATGGCAATGCAAAGAAATGAAAAAAAAAAAATTTACAACTGCTCAGATTTTTGCAATTGTAAAATCCTTTTGCCCCATAAACTTTGTTCAAAATGTCCACCTGTTTTATTGTTCCTTATAGCTGTTCCTCTTGCACTTATCTGAAAAAATGGAGCGTCATATACTTGTTTCATATAACTTTGGGATATAAAACTAGTGGAAATGCTAAGTCATGGCTTGAACCAGTGATTGAGCACCTGGTGGGAAGGCAGGGTCAACCCAGAGTTGCCCAGGTGCATGCAATGTACCTGAGTGACTGGAAGGGATGGAGCCGGGATCCAGTCCTTCCCAGACCACATTTAAGGGTTGGCAGTAGAAGTAAGGACATCTCATCTGGAGATTCCTGCCTACCTGAAGGCCTTATGGGGGTTCTGAAGGTAAGGAGCTTCTTTCTCTTATTTCTGTGCCTACTGCTATCACATCTAAGCAGATCCTCACTCACTGCAGTTTAAGACTTACTGCTTTGTTGTCTCGTTATGCTTTCTATCACATTACATAAGCCTTGCTAGTTTTTGTTTTCTGCCGTAGAAAATACTGTTCATACCTATACGTATCTAGAGAGAGATATATAAAACTCAGCCATATTCATTTTTTCATTCTTCTGTGATTGATAATTGCAATACATTTCATTCTGAAGACCAGTTTATTTTATAGGACAGAGGCAACCTTTGTCCCCACTCATTATGTCAGGCTCTGGTTTTGCCAAAGGCTGTCTCTCAGAAGTGTCACAATATCAAACAAACAGTAGTATTTAAAAAAGTGGTAACTTCAGCAGCATGTTGCTTAAGGTTACTGGTAGGCAAAGAGCACCAGGACAGTCACTATTACTACTTGCTAGTAGACATGTGGCTACAGCAGAAAGCCTCATCCAAGCTACTGCTGGGAACATTCCATCCAATCATAGAATCATAGAATGATCGAGACTGGAAAAGACCTAGAAGATCATCCAGTCTGACTGTCCGCCTATCACCAATAGTTTTCACTAAACTGCATCCCTCAACACAATGCCTAAATGTTCCTTGAGCACCTCCAGGATCGATGATGCCACCACCTCCCTGGGCAGCCCATTCCAGCGCCTGACCACTCTTTCAGAGAAGCAGTATTTCCTAATATCCAGCCTGAATCTCCCCTGGTGCAACCTGAGTCCATTTCCCCCTCGTCCTGTCACTAGTTATAGAGTTACAGAGAGCGATAAGGTCTCCCCTGAGCCTCTTCTTCTCCAGAGTAAACAGTCTCCCTCAGCAGCTCCTCATAAAGCCTGTGCTCCAGACCCCTCGCCAGCTTCGTTGCCCTTCTCTAGACACGCTCTGGGGCCTTGATGTCTTTCTTGCAGTGAGGGGCCCTAAACTGAACACAGTACTCGAGGTGCGGCCTCACCAGCGCTGAGTAAAGAGGAACAATTACTTCTCTGCTTCTTCTGTTGACACTATTTCTGATTAAAGCCAGGATGCCATTGGCCTTCCTGGCAACCTGGACACACTGCTGGCTCCTGCTCAGCTGAGCGTCGACCAGTACCCCCAGGTCCATTTCCTCTACACAGTCTTCCAGCCCCTCTGCCCCAAGTCTGTAATGTTGCCTGGGCACAAGGAAGGTTATTTGAGGAAGGGAGAAGTGAGGTGCTCACATCTTAGCAATGACTTTTTTTTAACAAAAGGAGTGCTTCTCTCCTCACTTCTTTGAATTCACCTCAAACAAGCACCAATTTGCCATATTTAAATGCAAGAAAAAGGAACTGAAAACTGAGGAATGCAGCAGATAACTGTATGAGGAATCTGCAAGAAGAAAAAGCTCAAGCCATTAGAAAAACAGCTGAAATCAGTACAAAATAGAAATTAGGTGAGCTACAAATGCCGTGTAGACACCGATCACTTTGCGTGCATAACAAACAGCCCCAGCACTTTGCTTGTCTTCTGTAGGCTGCATAGGGCCTACTCTGAATGGTGAAAAGTGAAAGAAATAATAATAAAGGGAATTGATCTTTATTTTCTAGGCAGTGGAACCAGGTTTTTTTCACATAAATAAAACCAAGAATTTAGCACAGTGGTGAGACTAGACTCTGGCAGAAGCAAAATATAGCACACTGAACATTGATCACCAAATGCTGGCAAACAGCATAAATTCCTTGGTTAACTTTTAGCCTGCCTCAGGGTCTGCATTGATCTCCCCTCCATCACCCTGCAGCCCTGGGGAGCTGAACCCTCACAAACATCCATTTGCTTGGGGCAACTTAAAGCCCACTTGGACCAGAGTACAACTGGCCCTTCAGGGAGAGGAGAGAACCAGGCAGAAGTTGTGTCCACCAGGTATTTTCCCTCTCTCAGAGCCATTTTGTTTTGTGATTTCAGATGTTTATGGAATGTGGTTTCACTCAGTAAATTCAGTTTCTATGTCTCTATTATGCTGTGACACCACTTAGCTTCACTATTCTGGGTCGCTCTTGCTGTGTGCCTTGCTGACCCTAAGCTCTCCCTGAATGTCTCCTGCAAACTTATTAAACAATTTTCTGAGCTTCCACTTTAACTGAAGTCCAGCAATGTTTTTCCTGAAAATGTTTTTCTTAGTACTTTTAAACTATCAAGTTAAAAAGCTTAGCCATTTTTTGCATTTATTTTCCCTAACACTTTAAAAGCAAAGATGGTTGATCCTCCTATGATATTCTACTTTGGCATAGAGACCCTATTATATGTTGACTGGTTATTTTACTTATCGCTTTTCAGTTTTTTTATCACAACTTTGAATTTCACTGATACTGGTTTTGGAAGCAACAAGCTCCTTAAAGAGAGAGGTGTTTGCAGTGTGCGTTTGAGTTATTTCAGAATGTCACGTGACAGGATATGTCCTTACTCACAGTACATCAGCACTTTGACAGGGAGAAGGATCTGTCACTATCCTCACTCAGAAGGATTTTACACAGTACTTTTGGTAGAGGAATGGAAGGAAAATAAAATTTGCAATGACTCTTGCCAGATTCCTGGTTTTCCTTTGCCTTGTGCGTGGTACATTGCAGTCACTGGGTAAGTTTCCTGTTGGTTTTGTGCTAAATTAGGTATGAAAATATTTTTTCTTGAACAGATTTACAGTTTTAATGGATAGACTGATTATTTTTGTTATCTGACTTGATACATGATCTAAAGAATATGTTGGGTACTATCCTGGTAGCTCCCAATTCACAGAATGAAAGAGGAGTGATGTACAGATGTTGAAGGAAAAGAAGGTAATAAGAGCAAGATACTGAAACTGATGTTTCTGTCTGTGAAAGTGCTAATTTAGATGGCACTGTAAGGGAGGGCAATGGGAGGTGGGGTAGCATGGAGCTCTCTCTATTTACTCTCTTCATCATCTCCACAGCACAATGATCAATTGTGGAGTTTTAGAGCCATGTATTTGTATTAGCTGCACAATATTCCCTTTCTACTGCAAGATGTGAGGTATGAGCAGAAGGAATTGGATCCTCCCATCCAGTCTGACCAAATTAGAATAGTTCTAGTGTGAAGATCTGTATCTGTCATTGGATATAGCTACAGAGAAACAGTGTGAAGCAGTAACACAAAGTGGATGACTGTGACTGCATGAATGTGGGACTGGAATTATGTATTGGATATTTCAGGATAAAATAATTATTTTGCAATACTGTGGTTATTTAAAAAGATGAAGTGTTGCTACCCCTAGGGAATCTGAGTTGAGGGTGAATCCGCAATAGTTCTATGAGCGCAGAAATGTGCAGGTGAAAATGAAACTCTTCATTGTGTAGTGATGACTGTCACTACCTGACCTGTATTCCCTTTGGTTGGCCTTTTTTATTTTGCTTTGTTTTGTTTTGTATTGTTTTTCTGTTTGTTTAAAAAAAAAAAAGATGGAATAATGAAGTGAACCTACTGAGCTGCACAGAATACTACAATGCAGTAAACTCCTTTATGTGTGAGATCTACTCATGTTTTTGTGTCTTCAGGAACCACAGCTTATCATCACAGGGCAGAATCAAATTTTCCTCGAAGATGTATGTACCAGGCCCTGAACACAACATTTAAAATCAAAAGCATGCTAATACAACATTTTATTTAAAATTTCTAGAAGAAAAAAAAAAAATTAAAAAGATAGTCCCGGTGGGCAACAGGTTGGCTGTGAGCCAGCAGTATGCCCTGGTGGCCAAGAACGCCAATGGCATCCTGGGGTGCATTAAGAAGAGCGTGGCCAGCAGGTCAAGGGAGGTGATCCTCCCCCTCTACTCTGCCCTGGTCAGGTCTCAGCTGGAGTACTGTGTCCAGTTCTGGGCTCCCTGGTACAAAAAAGACAGGGATCTCCTGGAGAGAGTCCAGTGGAGGGCCACGAAGATGATAAAAGGCTTGGAGTACCTCTCTTACGAGGAAAGGCTGAGTGACCTGGGTTTGTTCAGCCTTGAGGAAAGAAGACTGAGAGGGGATCTGATCAATGATTATAAATATCTAAGGTGTGGGAGGCAAAGGGACGAGGCCAGACTCTTTTCAGTGATGTGTGGCAATAGGACAAGGGGAAATGGCCACAAACTGAAGCATAGGAAGTTCCACGCAAATGTGCCTAAGAACTTCTTCACAGTGAGGGTGATGAAGCACTGGAACAGGCTGCTCAGAGAGGTCATGGAGTCTCCTTCTCTGGAGACGTTCAGGACCTGCCTGGACGCCTACCTGTGCAACCTGGTCTAGGGAGCCTGCTTTGGCAGGGGGATTGGACTCGATGATCTCTAGAGGTCCCTTCCAGTCCCTACAGTTCTGTGATTCTGTGATAGTATGATCTCTCCATTTAGACAGGAAGATGGATTGGTGAATAGTTCTATTAAGTCCTCGTTATACGTTGCTGAGAAAACAATCCATTGAGCCATTGGTGAGGTTTGTTACCAGCTACAAAGTGCACACCTTTATCAGAGTACATGCAGTGAAAATAATTTGCCTGAACATTAGCCTCAGTGGCTGAGGGCCGCCTCTCCAGTGAGTGGAAGGAAGAGGAACCTCTGGAGCCTGGCTCAGCCCAGCCAGGTCCTGACTGACTTGCTGTAGGTGGCTGCTTCACCTCATGGACCAGAGAACTGAGAAGGCTCTTTCCTGTATGTCTCGTCCATGTGACTTAAGTGCGTGGCATGACCAGCCTGACTATGGACTGTTATCTTTCTTTCCAAAAATTCTCATTACTCTTTATTCCTCAGGCATGTCCTGTATGTCAGTTCTCATTTACACTGCTATACACTACTGCTTCTTGTTTTCCTTTAACATCATTTCCTGTCTTGCTCTTGTCTCCTCCTGCCAGCCTCCATAAACATGCTGCTGCTAAAATTATCTTCCTCTTCCATCTTTGTAACAAACCTATGCTTGGGATTCCTCTACCTCTGGACACAGTCTGTTCTGTTTTCCTTGCCTACTGCTTTCCCAACAGCACAACAGTTTCACATGGCTTTGAGTTGTTCTGCAAAGATTGCAGCTGATCTGCACACTGGTGTTACACAAACTATTTTTATAGTTCCTGGAGCTGCCAGAGGCCAGGTTCTGCAATTTTTGAACAAACTACTTCTCTTGCTGATGAGCTAAGAGGGAGTTTTTTCCCTGGAGTTTCCAGGGCCACGGCTCAACTGCATGTTTATTTTCTTCCTCTTGATTCAGCCAGAAATTATTTTTTTTTAATATACAGATGTGCCTGGTTTACATAGTATTAGTATCTCTTTAGTGGATAAAAACAAGTATTGAGTAATATTGGGTACCATCTCACTTCCTTTTAAAAACAGAAATTTAAAAGAATGTTTTTATTTTTTTTTAAAGTAAATTTTTAAAATGGATGATTAATCCAGTTTCAAACTTTCTGGTATTTTAGTCTTGATCATAGAATCATTAAGGTTGGAAAAGACAACTAAGATCATTTAGTCCAACCATCAACCCATCCCCACCATGCCCACTAACCACATCCCTCTCTGCCACATCTGACATATGACCCTGTATGTTCTTATCGTTTTTGCATTGCTGCATACTTCATTTTCCTTTAGCTGATACAATGCCAATGCCCTAACAGTAGCATTCAATTTCACTTCTTTCAGATGATACAGAGAGATTTTGGACAGAAGATGTTTCAACTGGTGTTTGCTATCAAATAAACTCAGAATCAGCTCAAACATGGCATCAAGCAAGGAAAAGCTGTAAGGAGCAAAATGCAGAACTATTAAGCATCACAGAGATACATGAGCAAGCATATGTAGGAGGTAAAATGATAGAGAACAAGACCATAAAATATGCTGGGGGATCATCCTGCTTTAGAAGATGAAGTTGGCTGCCTTGTCTTTTGGCACAATGAAGAATACGAGTGGTTCAGTAGGAGGCACAAGGAAGGTGCTCTGAGCATCTCTTCTATTAGCTGGTGTTTTTACTGGGACTGGTCCTGAACTAGTACAGGGAGGAAAGTGGCCCCATCCCACTGCTGTACTCCAGGTAGGAGCTGCCATATCTGTGGTCTGCTTCAGTGGGAGGATTCCTTCCACTTGCCTTACCTACTGGTGTACTCGTTTCCAAGCAGGACTAAGGTCTAGTCCTCAAATTTACCTCTTTCCTTTGTGCTTCAAGGACTATTATTAACAATATAGGGGTTATAAACATGATGAATAAACTCTCATTTAAATATTGAAATCAGATGTTGATTTGCCATTTTTGCTACCTATATGAGATCTCTGCTATCTTTACAATTATTCATTTACTCATCTTAATTTTTAAATCTGATCACTTCATTAACGTGAAAAGCAGTATTTGTGGACTGGTTTAAACCAAGAAAGGTAAATTACTTTTGACTTTATTTCTTTTAGATTAGCTTGCTAGTAATGAGAATAGGAAGGTACTGCTGACTTTCTTTTCTAATTTAGAGCTAATTAAAAAATTCAGTTTTCCATTCTGGATTGGATTGAACACTTTGAATTTCAACAACGGATGGCAATGGGCTGGGGGCAGTCCTTTCAGATATTTAAACTGGGCTCCAGGTGAGAACTGCATTTACTTTATAATCTTGGAATGGATTCTGATAAGGCTCCAACTAATTAAACTACCTCCGCTGCTTCTATTTCAGATAAGCCCGTGCTAATTTACGATAGCCAAAGACCTTTTATTTTCTCGCATAAGCAAAGAGCTTATTTATGAATGGAGAGTCTCTTCTGGAGTCACGTTTAACCTTGCAGATCAGAAATCAGAATGTTTCCATAACGTTATCCAAGGGTATAAATTTAAATAAAACCTTCAAAAAGTAGCAAAATATTTAGAAAATAGTGGCATTATATTGTCTGGAGAAATTCTAAATATTATGGAGAAACTTACAGAGCGAGCTCATAATTCCTCAATACTATATGCAAAACTGCATGGAGCAATGTGTAGGAAGAAAGGCGGGGGGGGCTCATGGTGCACCTCACGTATGGACAGAGAGACTGCCCACAGAGGAGAGAAAGCAGCCCAGAGTGGTGGCAGAGGGGTGGATGTGGGGTTTGCTGCTGCTGGGGCAGTGAGGGCAGCAGGCTGGCTGTTGGAAGTGGGCGCCACTAAGGAAGCAGTCACATCCCCTTGCTCACCTTCTCGTTCCTCAGCACTGGCAGCTCTGATACAAGGCCACCACTTCTCTATTCATTTTAGAGGCTCTTTTACAACAAAACAGAAAAAAGAAAACCTGTTTTATAGGAAAATAGAACTGAGAAATTCTAGAGGCGCTAAAGTGATTGCTCTGTCTGCGAGTACAAGGATATCAGGAAAAGAACTAGAAAGTTCCCAGTACTATTCTGGGACAAAATCTAGAGAGAATCATTTATCTTGCCCAATGTATAAAGACCAAAAACAGCATGCTGCAAATTACAACAGCAGTTTTCCTGCAGGGAGTGCTTCTTCGCATCAGGCACTGAAAAACTCACAATAAGAAGATGGTTCTACTGATAATGCAATCCATTTGTTGATCTTTTTGTATACATCTGTTACAAGAATCTGTTATCTCTCTTACTGAAAGGAAGTCCTTTCCCAGCTCCTGGGAAAATCTGTGGCACAATGAATCCCAGACAGGATGTTAAATGGGAAAACCAAGCATGCAACCAGAGATTTGGCTACATCTGTAAAAAGAGAAAAATCGATTCAAAATTTGACAATATAACCAAAGGTAGGTATAGAAAGACAGATTTTTTTTTTCTCTGATTTCCAGAGAATGCAATCCCTAATTTACAAAAGACAAGGGTATGTAACATTATTTTTCAACCAAGATTTCCAAAAGCACAGCTATATGTGCACACAGACTTTAATACATAATGAGAGGACAAAGGTGTAATATATCTATCTTCCATAGGGGAATATTGTTATTTTGTTCCATCCATCTATCATTCATTTTAGCAAAACAGTTAGAAGCTGCTCTGTCACAGTAAACAGAGATAGCAATCACATTTGCATAAAAGCAGTAGGAAGTTTATGGTGCTCATTTGCTCCAAACGAGCAATTAAAAGAATTGATTTTTATATTGATTTATATCAATATAAAAAATCCTCTACAACAGCTACATGCAACTGAATGAGTTCGTGTGCGCAGAGCAGGAGGGGCAATAGCTGCATCCACATAGGCTGCATTTCATCCATTGGCTACCCGGACCTAAGACTTCAGTGACACCCTGCTTTTATAGCAGGAGGAGAAGAGAGACAGAAGTCTGCCTTGGTCTCTCTTCTCTCCCAGAGTAAAATTTAAAATTGCATCTCTGGCACAATGTGGGCATTTTTTAATGGTGCTTTACTTGACATTGGAAGACTTATCATTCTATTTGCATATTCAGCATCCTGTGCCTTAATGACATTTGCTTATTTGAAGATATTTGCATTTCTACTTGCAACTTTGTGTTTATTCATATAGTACCACTTCTTGTTAAAAGTGCTTATTTTACTCTTTATAAAATTGCTCTGAATTTTTTTTTCAATTTCAGAGGAAATGAGACCTATTAAATGCACAGAAGGTTGGTGGCCATATGCAGGCCGCTGCTACAGCATTCAGAGAGAATCCAAAGCGTGGAAGGATGCTCTGACTTCATGTGAGAGGCAGGATGGAGACTTGGCGAGTGTCCACAGTATTGCTGAGTACAGCTTTCTAGTGTCACAGCTTGGTTACAGTGAGTATGTATGTGGGCCTCTATTTTGTTTGGCCCATCTGCAATACAAAACTGGTCTTCGTTAAATATTAATGCTTTCTCCAAAATATCACAAGCTGAAGGCTGTATCTAACTTCAGGTGTTAGCTGTTGTTGCTGCTGCATAAAAATAAGTATATATTTATTAAGAAACAGTCTACGTTTTAAAATATTTTAAAGTGTGAAAAGAAAAAATCTTGTTCCCAACAGAATGAAACAACAGAATTCCCACAGAAAGATCTGTAATATTTGTAGTTTTTGTGCCTTTTTCCTACATCTCTATAGCTCCAGAACTGAGCTTCAAATCTGAAAGAAATTTAACTTCCTGCTGAGACTAAAACCTCTTGCTGAGGTTAACCTCTAGCTATATCTCCTTCTAAGAAAATGATGCTTTTTCATTTCTGACTTTCCTCCAATCTGTCACAACTAGTCCTGACACTTGCCTCATGCGCTGGACTTGGTGACCATTCCTGTCAGACCCTCTAAGGATCCCTAGTTAAGGAGATGTATTGGTAAATGTCTTTGTGCCTTGGACTCTACCTCATGTCCTGACCAGTGGGGCACACTGAGACACTCACTGTCTCACACCCATGCTGGGGGTATTTTGTTGTTCTAAGTCACAGGTGCTCAGTTTGCAAAAAAAGTTTCTGTCAGCCATAAGGAGCCATATGTTTATTAATTTCAGGGATTTCTGGGTGGCATTTGAAGCCTCTACCAACCAAATTATCTCTTACCACAGATCTGAACAGAAATCAGCGTTTTCATTAGAGCATGAAGAAGACCACCTCTTGTGTACCACATCCCAACTTCTATCTGTCCCTCTTTGCTCTGGATTTGGAAGTGTTCACTGTATTGCAGAGCAGACAATAAACAAACCTTTGTCTTTCCATGCTTCAGAGCCAACAGAAGAGCTATGGCTGGGCCTAAATGACCTAAAGGCTCATTTCTACTTTGAGTGGAGCGATGGGACCCCTGTGACATTCACCACATGGCAGCACAGGCATCCCACCTACAGGAATGGTCTAGAGGACTGCGTTGTTATGAAGGGTCAGGTAAAACTTTGCAGCCATTTTATAGAAATGCAAACTAATAACTGCCTCAGACTGAAATCACATGCCACCATCTCCTTATTCAGGAGTCTTTAATATCTTGTCTTAGAAGCAACTCTGGCATCAATCAGATAAGACTTGAGAGAACAGGGAAGATCAGAAACAGAGAGGCACCATAATTCTAATGATACCTTTTGAAATTTCTTACTTGGTGCAAATCCAGATCCATGAGTTTTACATTAGAATTTACTTTCATTCTGTTGGTTACAACAATGGAAAACAGTTGTAGCTCTAGAGAGAAAGGAAGATGAACTAGTAATACATTATGTGGTTATCAAAGATACCATTTGGATACCTGGTTTTCCAGTCTCATAGAACATTAAATTCCTTGATATCACTTCATTGAGGCATGGGGACCTGGCACTAGGGCATGGTTTCCCATCTGTAATGTAATAAGAGTAACACGTGTCTGCCAAATAACCTAATCTAAAGCAACGAGACTTTATTTTCTTGCCATCATGATTGTTTGGGTTTCAATATACATTTACACATACATACATATGCTTACACATATACAAAATATCATGAAATAAAAAAAAAATCAAACACAAAACAATTTTAAAATGCACAACTGATATGTTGTAGAACAATATTTACGTCTGTCAGTATTAGACATTAATAGAATTAATCCTTAGCCACATTTCATGGATAAAAAGCTCTTATTTCAGTTTTGTTATTAACGTAATTCCTTCTTTAAAAGAAACCAGTTATTTTCAGTCTCCCCCTTGATGGATGAAATAATTGGATTTACTGTGACACATTTAGGTGTACATTATTTCTGTTTCATTGATCTTTTTGCCATAAGCATAGTGATATATTACCACTGTAAATGTGCACCCATTAGCCCTGGATGAGATGTCTTTTACTAACTCTCATGAAATAGGTAGTTGTAATAGCCAATAATGCCGAGACTTCAAAATCTAATTTATTTCATTCTTTCATCTCAAAACAGCATCAAATGAACCTTAAACCATTCCTCAGAGGTGTCTTTTTCCTTTTAAGACATCTCCATCAAGAATCCTATAGTCTTCTTACATAACATTCATCAGTGGATCTTGTAGTGAAGAAGAAGGAAAATGATTATTTTCTTATTCTTATGGATACCCCTATTTTTCCGTTTGTTATTCACTCTGCTCTTCTAGGATGGGTACTGGGCAACTGACGTTTGTGATAAGCAACTTGGTTACATCTGTAAAAAGAAGCCTTCATCGCAGTCTCCTGAAGAAAAGATCAAGGACCCAGGCTGCCAGGAAGTAAATGCTTTCTCATAAATGATTTATATTGGGAAAAATCAACACGAATTAATTTACTTGCTCTTCATGCTTTCAGAGTCCTGGTGTTCATATCTTCGACTCAAGGAAACCTAGTCTTTTCCAACAAACAAACTACTAATATATGCATATACTTCAATTTCATTCTGAAAATACTCAGAATGAATGGAATGTAAACAGTCACTTACATGTAAATGAATGCTTCCTTTCCCCCCATTCCCAGGTGTTCCACCTTGTAGCAAAGTCAGATATGTCTTTTACATCAGTTCCTTACTGTTCTATTTATACTCATAGCCAAACGTGCAAAACTGCCACAAGTCACTTTGTTTTGTCTCTCAGATCTGTTTTTTAAAGTCTCCACAGCAAAGTCTTTACTATATTACAAGAACTCTAAAAGAAATAAAATAACTTCAAAGCATAAGATCAAATTTTCTGTACCACATTACTACTGATGGATTACTGAATTGATCTTGTAGTGGTATCAGTGGGTTATTTTTTCCAAAATTCACCTTTTTAGAGAATCATTAAATCTACACTAGTCAGCAACAATCTCTAACAGAAAGAAGGAGCGTTTTAGTGAGGCTCCTCCTTTCCACCCGCTCCCCAGACAGGCACTGGCTGAGTTCCTCTTGGCTTAGAAAGTCTCCTTGCCATTCCTCTAAGGGTGGCAGGCGCAGCTCTAGGGAGCTGTGCTTATATGTGGATTACTTTCAGAACTGGGATACTTTTGTATTTCATCATTTCAGATCCTGCAGCTAGGGAAGGTGTGGCCACGGCTCCCCCTGATTGAATCACTGCTTTATTATGGTGAAGTTTGCACAAACCCAGCCTTACACAGAACTGGAATGTGATAGCACAGTCACAATTTTCTTTGAAAATTCATGTGCGTATAAAAGAGATGAAGAGTTTACTATCATCCTTTAAGTAAACAGGCCTTTTGTAGGAGAAAAAGAAACAACAAAAACTCACAGCTTTTGTTCATTAACAGATTTGCCTAGTCTAATCTTGTTTTTAATCCCAGTTGCAACAAATTAAATATCAAATATTTCTATATAAAAGAGCAGAGCTAGTTTCTATATTGAAATATCTTTAAAATTCACATTAAGATCATCATTTTCTTTTTCACAGGGTTGGAAAAGATATGGTTTTCACTGTTATTTGGTGGGTTCTGCACTTGTAACATTCTCAGATGCAAATAAGACATGTGAACAAGGCAAAGCTTATCTAGCTACAGTGGAAACCAGGTAGGAAATTATCTTTCTTCTACTTCAAAATTAGTATTTCTAATTCTTAAACCTTCAAAATTTGTCTGTTTTTTGAAAGCTCTGGGAAGCACTTTAATAATACTTTTCAAATTGTTCAGTAATAAGAAAGAAAAAAGACTTAATGTTTCAAGGATTTTTATTTAACTAATTAAAATTGCTTTCAAATTTTGAGGGTTCTTGAATTCCATTTTCTCTTAGTTTTAAATTTCTAATCAAGGCAGCCTCTATTTTATTTTTTATTTTCTTTTGGAAAATATTGTTTTCCTTTATTTACTGATGAGCATTCTGTCATAAATGTAGGAAATCTTTAAAAAACAAAACACTTCCTAAGCTATCTTCTAGGCCAAATTCTGAACAAATGTAGGAATTCTCCAAGTACATTTCTACCACAGCCAAAATTTTTTATGGCACATACCCATATTTCAGATGGTCTTTGCACTTCATGGCCTCTGAAGAACACTACTGCTTTCAGAGGCAGCGTGTAGCAAATTTGATTGTGGCTTAGTCCTCGCTTGCTGGTAGACCTGAGGCATCACAAATTGTGATGTTTGCGATGGTGATTTGGTGATTTTTTGACATTTCACAGAACCAGGTAGAAAGGAGAGGATGCCTTCAGCTGAAAGAAGAAAGTTGTCCCTCACCAAGTTCTTTCAACTACACTAAAGCTTACTGAGGTTTTGCTTGAACTTCTCTGACGCCTCATTTCCTTGGGGTCATGCTGGCATGATAGATTTATTTGTACCAATCAGATCAACAACGGAAGGCAATATGTTGTGTTTGAACACTGTTTTCCACCTCAGGAATGAGCAGGCGTTCCTGATTAGTCTGACTGGGCTGAGATCTGAAAAGTATTTCTGGCTCGGTCTCTCTGACAAAGAAGAACAAGGGATGTTCAGGTGGACCAGTGGTGAAACTCCTTCCTTCACACACTGGAACTCAGCAATGCCAGGTAACTTCTGCATTAGCTCATCCTTTGTAATCAGTTGGGCTGAAATTCAAGCAGGTTTCTGCTTTCTACCCCCTACTACTGGAAATAAGAGAAGGTACTTTTGCATTTACAGCTGTAAGTGACCAGTACCTCCAGACTTTGTGTTTGGCTCCAGTGTAAAACACATCCACAGCAGTGTCAGATGCTGTGTAACTCAGTTACCTGCAAAGCTGGATGGAAACGTATTTTTTATGGGCTACGCTGAAGGAAATACTCCGTAGGAGTTGACAAGAACCACAGTCTCATTTTTTTTTTTTTTTAACATTTTTAACACCTGTTAACAACAACTCATCACTTTGAGGAAAATGATTACGGGCAGAGTATTGGACTCACAGCTGAAAAATGGAGAGCAGATGTTTAGCTGTTCTGCATTTCAGCAAAAGGTGACTGGAGGCTCTTGTCTTTACAGTAGCAAGTTATGTGTTGAAACAAACTTGTTGTACTTGATATCACCTGTCCTGAAATTGAATTAGCTGCAAAACAGTCAACAGGCCATCTGTTACAAACCAAAATAAAATTAAGTGCTATGTGCCCTGTGAATTCCCTGGGTTGTCAAGATGAGGAAGATTTGTATGCTTAATCTGCCATCTCCAGTTTTGGGAAAGGTGTGTCTCTGAGGTTCATTGACCCATATCCTCGCTGTGGCAAGAGATATTCAGAACAATTTCATATCCACAATGGCTTTAAATCTGCAGAATCTGCAGCTTTATACCATAATTTTGTATGAATACAAATATCTAATTTCCCAGAGAGCAATGAGACTTTGATTATATTCATTTCTTTTATGTATCACAAAGGAAAAGAGCAAGGCTGTGTCGCCATGGGAACTGGAGCTGATGCTGGATTATGGGATGTCATTAGCTGCCAGGAGACAGTAAATTTCCTTTGCAAGCAGTGGGCACTGGAAACACCACCGCCAGCTCCTTCTGCCCAGGTCCCTGCAGCCACCTGTGCCCAGGGCTGGGACGGAGCCCTGCAGGCAGACTCCTGCTTCAAGGTCAGTGCATGGCTGCCCTGCCAGCCTGAGTTCCTGGCCAGGCATGAAGGGACCCTGGTGCTGGGCATTTCTGGAGAATTATCTCCTCCATGGAACTCAAGTGTAAAACAATCCTACAAGACAAGTCCATCAAATATAACAAAACTCAACAATGAAAGAGCTTACAGAAATGAAAATGGAAAGCTAAAAAAAAGCTTCATTTTACTTAAATGAGAGGTGAGAACCTCACCACATTTATCTACTTCCAAGAATTTGGGACTTCAGACAAATGTAGTACTAAAGCTCAAGAGCTGGCTGCGTCACTCGAATAAAACAATGTTTCCTAAGAGAAAGATGATGGGAATCTGGCCCTCTGTCAACCTTCTTTCACAGAACGTGATATTTTCAGTGATACTTTTCGATCCAGATTTAGTTTGCCACTGGTGACATTTCAGCAAGTAAAAGCTTTGTGTGTTCTCTTGACTGAGCTAAAAATGTCTCCTTTCTGAAAAGCAAAAGTAAAGAGAATGCAAAATAGATGAAGAAAATCTCAGTAATATGGGACATTGCTTTTCCAAGTCTTTATGTAAGTATCCTTCCCCTTTTTTCCTGAGATTCTGCCTTTTGGAAGGACACATGATTTTAGTCCTGTATTTACAAAGGTATAAACTTTTATATCACACCCAGTTAATTGTTATTATTCACATTATTGATTTTTTCCATTTACCTGCTTGCTGCTTATCCTCGCCCCAAAATGCCAAGTGTCCATCTTCAAGATCACGTGTGCTTCATATTAGGAAGCAGAGCTTGTACTTCTCTTCCTCAGCCTGCATCAGCACCTTGCAAAATGTCTGTCCCCATCCATGTTATCTTTCCTCTTTCAACATATTGATTTACCTGCCTCCCATTTCTCAATAATCTCTTGTTTTTCACTGCACAATGCTAAGACTAGATTATTCTATTTTTCTTTGAGCCCCTTGGTGTTCAAAGCTCCAATTAAGCTATAAATTATTGTGGCACTTTTTGTTCTTCCCAGAATCCTAGGCTAATCTTCCCTTACTATTTTAAAATAGAAGAGAAAAAGATAGTTACAGTCTACACTACTAATGTTTAATATTATATGCCTTGACAGATGTTATGTTGTCTTAGTTATAAAGGGATGCTAAAATAATATTGATCTCAATTACACGGGCATTCATATTTTTTATGTCAAACTTTGTATATTATATTTAGAAACTTATCACAATTTTTTTTTCTCAGTAGTTCTTTGTGAGGGACAGAAACCTAAAGAAGAATTGGTTTGAAGCTGAAGAATTCTGTAGAGAAATGGGAGGAAATTTGGTCACAATCAATTCAAGAGAAGATCAAGTTTTAATATGGCAGTTAGCATTGTGAGTACTTCTACAATCATTTATTTTTCACGTTAGTGCTACACAAAATGAAAATTCAAGATATATTGGGAGCTAAGTAATTAAGTGAATAAAAATGACAGACTTGAAAAATTTCCATTTCCTTTTAATTATGAAATAACACACTGAATTGCATTTTAAATATATATATTTTTCAACTTGAGTACTTCAAAGTAGTTTTGAAATTCTGAAGTTTTCGTTACAGCTTTTCATTAAGGCTGTTCTCTAGACCAGATCAACTTCGTACATGTGAACCCCCTCTTCAAAAAGGGAGACACTAAAATGTTCAGCTTTAATTGTGGCTTTTTAAAAAATGGTTGCAATTCATATTTTAATACACATATTCAAAACAAGCAAACAAAAACACGCTTGATTGAATGTGGAAATTTTTAGCCTATAAATTGAAGACTCCTCAAATCAACTGAATTAATTTTCATTCATTTAAGTTAATGTTGTAGATGCCAGAGAAGCTGAAAAAGAAATTCCTTTGTTTTCGTTCATTAGATCACATCATAGCTTTCTATTCATGGTTTACTTTTACTAAAATCTCTTTCTATGAGCTCCTGCTACAAGCAAGAACTGTGCTTCAGCCACAAGTATGGAGTAATGTACTCCCCTAGCACCATGCCACTCCACTTCTCCAAATTAACTTCAACATGTCCTGTGTCAGCACTGAGCATTGGGAACTCCGTGGCAAAGAGTAAAGCCAGTGAGCCTGGCTGTGGGCCAGCAGGGAAGGAGTAGCTCCCACTTCAGATGTGACTCAAAGCTACATGTTTTTATGCTTTCCAGCATTTATATGGCTCCTCCTCTACATTCATGCATCTATATTGTATGATTTCTTTCAGGGAAAAAGGACTGCAAACTCAGGGTTTCTGGATGGGTTTGTTTCTCTTAAATCCTGATGATGGTTTTTCCTGGATTGACGGTTCTCCTGTGAGTATTTATTTGCTGGATATTAATTGCCTTTCAGGCTTTTTGAACATATAGATTTTCATGGGTTTAGTGGTTTCTTCCAATCTCTTTAAACTTTGGCTGCTGCAGGGCAGTGCTTACCAATCAGCTGAACAGCTGCAGGGCTCACCAATGGCACTGTTTCAGCGCTCTGGTGGAAGTGCATCACTCATCACTATCCTCATCACTAGCACCACGCCATATCCCATCTTCCACTGTACGTGCTCTTAGATCTTCATCACACCCCAGCCTGGGCCCTGCTGGGTGACAGCACTGGGAAGTCAGCTTGCCATCTCTTACAGAGTCAGATTAACGTCACTCCCTCCATGCATCCATTTTTCCTCCATCAGATGCATACTTTCTAGAGAGTGTAATCTTTTCACCTTTGGGGGGTGATGGAAAGTGAACTGATCATTAGGACCTCCCCAGCCCTCTCAGAGCTTTCTGAACTCCTTTCAATCGCATAAACAAGCTGCTTAGGCTGATGAGACCCTGACACTGTGTGACAAAAATCTCAATTACTTCCACTCGGTTCAAAGCACGTAGTGAATGAGATGTGTTTCCCACACAGGTAATTTATCAGAACTGGGATGAAGATGAACCTAACAATGATAAAGGAATTGAACATTGTGCTGTGTTCCAGCTGCGCTGGAATGACTTTTACTGTGAACATTTGCTTAATTGGATTTGTGAAACTAAGAAAGGTATGACTACTTCACCATTTAATTGGAGTGATAAGCACAAATTCAAAAACAAATTATATAGATTTCAACACATTTAAAAGAAGAAATACATTGGGAATTTTTCATTGTAAAAATAGAGCGGTGAAGGTAACAAAGCAAGAGGAACAAATTGAGATGTTTCCATTGTACTCAGATGTAGGAAGTTAAAGAAATCCCTGTTACTTTATTTCTGGCTTTATCTTTTAGCTGTAGGTTGAATAAATTTACAAGGCAAAGATACTTATCTCCTTAGCAAGATAAGGAGATTTTATCTACTTTTATCTCCTCCTTGTCTTTGTATCTTCTATGGACTCACACAGGAAACCTGAAGATGCAGGAGACTAAGAGTTCGCTATACAAAAGAAAAAAAAAGCTTTGGCTCCCATTGTGAGACAAATAATGGGAACCAAAGAGAGTTAAGTTGCTATAGGAACTAGAATATTGAGAAGCTGATCAAAAATAGAACTAGTGTAGCCCTATAGGACTCCTAGATCCAGTTTATAAGCTCCCTGAAGTTAAAAGGGAGGTCGATGCACATGGGGAACTAGAGAGAAGAAGGTTAGGGAGGGGAAAGGAGAAGCAGCTGCACAAACAGCACTGAGTACATCTAACATCTGCCAACAAACAGTGAGAAATGCACCACATTACCATTAAAAAATTAATTACCCAAATAGAAAGAATCCCTGTTCCATCCTGGGTAGATTAGTTGTGCACACACACAGGCAGAACACTGACTGCTGCTCAGCATCACGTCCTGTGCAGCCCTGCAGGCACGCCGAGCCCACTGTGCTGTGCAGAGGGCTTTGTGAGATGTCCAGGAGGAGTTCACAAACTGTGATATAAATACTGTGATCAGTTTATCTTGACCCTAGATGATCTCTCAGTAGTAAAAATAAATAAATAAATAAAGGAAATAATTAGACCTTGTTATTATGTGTATAGATTAGATGAGATCCCAATGAGAGGGGAGATGGTCAGAAGTTAATTATATCATTTTTTAGCATGTAATGTCATTATCTAGCCTGGTGCACCTGGAGATCCATGTGTAACATTACATAAATAAAATCTATCTGGTTTGTGATTTTGCTGTTGCTTGTTTGTTTTGTGTTTGGAATATTGTTCATGATGATGTTTTATTTTACAGGTACACTGCTAAAACCTGAACCAAACAACAAACATGGTAGGATTTTTTTCCTCTTTCAATAGAAGTTTTACTGTATAGTTTTTGGACTTTGTACAGATGAGGTATGATGTCAAATATATGTTCATCTTCCAGAATATCAAGCTATACAAAGTGCTGATGGGTGGATTACATACGAAGATAAGCAGTACTATTTCAGCGAGAACGTGTCCCTATGGAAGAAGCATGGAGAATTTGCCAGAGGAACTTTGCAGATCTCGTTGTCATTGAGAATGAAAATGAAAGAAAATTTATATGGAAATATGTAAGTACTGAACCTACTGATTATCTAATATGTTAATATTTACATGTGAATTACTATTTATATTTATGTACTAATCATTAATTCAGCACAATGATTGTGGGCACTTTTGAACCCATTATGAATTTCACTGCTTTTTATTTTAACTGCTTGATAAGATTATTGGATCGATCTGGGAGCATCCAGCACAAAACAGGGACCTGAGCCCCATCCACACAGGCAGGCAGTTCATGGGCAGTGCAGCTGCAGCCTTCCTGAAGGGCTGAGGTCAGCAGTCACCAGTACTGATGAGAGACTTTTCAATTCTGATGCAGAGCAGGTGAAAAAAATAAAAAAAATTTTAGCTGTTTATCCAGGCTAAAGTCCTGAGTTCCTGTCCTACATTACTTATTTGTATTGTGGTGTATTTTTCCAGGACCTGTAAAGAAATAATATCACCTTTAGTAGGAAGAGAAAGAAGGCATGTGAATGTTAAAGGTGTAGGAAAGGACAGTTTAGACATCCTGTATCTGTTGCCTTCTTGCAGCCTAGGTCTGTGTCTGTAAAACAAACAAAAACAGTTGAAGAACTGTCCAGCGACTAACTGTGCCAATCACTTTTGTTTTAGATTAACAGAGAACTGAGTGGTATGTTTCTCCAAGAGAAATCATATTTTATTGGCTTATTTGTCAGTTCTGATCAGAAACTCAGGTGAGTAAGAGCATTAAAGCTGCTAACGGACAACAAACAGCGGTAATTTCATCTCACTCGATGGGATTATTTGTGCGTGCTTTCCCTTTACAAGTTAATAACACCTGTGTAACTGAACTCTGGGTAGGTTCAGAAGTCTGAGATGAGGAATATTAAGTTTTTCTATACTCAAGCATAACAATGTGTTTTCCTTCAAAATCTGGGTGAGCAAAAATGGTAAAATTTCATGGTAAAAATTCACTCATTTCACTTGATGTCTTACACTAAAAGATCTGAATTTGAGACCCAAGCCCCCCTTCGCAGGCAATGAACATAAGCAGCAAAATTTAGGATGTTTAGACATCAACATCATGATGGGATTAACTCTGACTTAGATCTCCAATAGTTATGCAGAAAGCTCAGGAGGTTCATACAGAAGCATTTAACAGGATAAATCCCACTGGCTCAAATTACATGAGCCTGAAGCATGTGCATCTCACAGCTCTCTGAAATTCCTGGTAGGGAACCTGTTTTAGAAATCTGTTTGTGGAAAACTTTCATGAGGACACCTTTCTAGGATGAAAGGGAAGTCCATGTTCTGGCATTATGGTCTCATCCAGACTTTAAGAATCTGTTGAGTCCAACACTATTTATCCAGCCTTTGGCCAAACAGGACTTCAGTGTGACAGTACTGAACAGGTGAGAAGCAATGCTAATGGTGTTGATCTGTCCTCTCAGTATGTGTAGAGCTTTTGTTCTCTGGTTACTATCTATACTTTGCTCAGCCCTTCTGCTTGTTTAGCAGATCTCATAACTCTAAATGGCTGCTGGAGGTGTCTGTCTGGCAACTACCTGTCCTCTTTTCTCTTTCAACTGGCTGGGTAAGACCCCAGTGAACTATGTTGCCTGGGCTCCAGGTGAACCCAGTTTTGCAAATAATGATGAAAACTGTGTGGTAATGAGAAACGATTTTGGTGAGTAAAATAGCAACAAGAAACATTTGGTCAAGCATCTTCATGGGCTTATGGCATCAAAAGCTAAATGCTTTGCCACATGTTTAAATCTGAGGCTCCCCATAATTGGTTGTTGAACAACAGGAGCTGTTTTTCGTAACATATACACTGAGGTTTAAATGTGTGCCAATGCTGACAGAAGACAAACGTACTGCAGAGGGAGGAGGACTCTATTTGGTCTGCTAGTGTATATGGGACTGTTTCACATGCCTCTGGAAGGCTGCATTTGTGAGTTCTGAATATTGAGTGGGTTACTCTCTGTAGTGACAGTAAGAGCATTTGAGAGAGTGACTGCATTTCTTTTATTTGCTGGCTTTTGGAAACATATAAACTGTGGTTTGAAAAATAAGTTCATCTGTGAAAGGCACAATTCCACTTACTCAGGATTTGCTCCTACTGTACTTCTACCTCTGGGAGGATGTCCTGAAACGTGGATTTTGTTTCAAAATAAGGTGCAGTAACAAATATCAACAGCTTTTAGCAGATTTGCTATAGGTAAACAACTGCATAAATGGTCTCATTTTATACACTAGTCCCTTAAGTGGCATTTTAATTAGCAGTGGAGTCAACTTTCGTGTTTTTTTGCTATGTTGTTTCCTCTGAACTTGCATTTTTAAGCGCTCAAATGCAGTTATCCATTTTTACTTCTTCAGTTCCTACAATTTTCTGTTTATTTTAGACATCTTTATTGAACAGAAGTACTATTCCAATATCCTGATGTTTAACTGTAGCTCCCTCTTTCTAGGTAACTCTGACCTCCAAAAATGAAAGGTCATGCTTCTTGTACATAATCAGGTACCACAACAATTAAGCTGAGTAACACAAACCATAATAAATATCAAATTAATTGAAAAAAAAAAAATTTTTTTTTTTGCTAAGTTAAGCAAAAGTACACCTAATCACATAAGCATTAAGAAACAAAGAAAAAAAACACAAATCCCACAACACAATCAATAGGAAAATGTATTTCTTTCAAAGGAGGAAGAAAAAGGCAGAAGCAACAAACAGCAGTTAAAATATGTCTTCTGTCCCTCAGGACATACACAACTACAGAAACAATTTTTACACGTGCATTAAAAAAAATTTCCATGGGATCCTAATACACCCTTCAAAAGAGCAATTCTTGCTGCTGCTGCATTTATGCTCAGTGCTTACCCAAGCACACGATCCACTACTGTCTGTGGCATGCAACTGAGGGAACATGACTAGAGAGATATCTGCCCCAAGGCATAGTCCCAATCAAGAAATATTTTCAGCCCGTAAAAAGATTACACATCTCAGCAATGTGATCCCACATCTCCACCTGTACTCCATGGATATCTGCTTAATTTCTCAACTGCTTATGGAATTTGCCATCTCTTCTCAAGGTTAACCTTGGGCAACCACAGGTGTGAGCCCTGCACACACGATGTTGTGATTAGCTGTGTCTGCTCCTCGCTGGCTGAACGTGTGGCATTTCAGCAGCTCCCCCAACAGCTGCTCTTCGTATGCAGGGACTGATGAATCAAATCAAATGTAATTCTCTTTGAAGCCTGAAATCTTGTCTAATCATTTACTCTCCCTACAGTGTTATAAAATAGTTGGGTCCAGAGAAGAAGAGAGACTGACTTGGTACTCCGCAAGAAGTGCTCGTATAGAACTAGGCGGAAGTTTGGCCTCTATACACGATGCTCAAGTGCAAGGTATGATATCTCAACCTTTGGCGCAAGGTGTAAAGCCAATAAGTCTCTCCAAAGAGGTCATAATTGTTAGTTAAGACTGTAGCTGTGGCTGCTGTGGCCAAGTAAATTCCTTCATGTGACTAACAAATTAAATATGTGAGCACTCTGAAATGACACAACTCTTTATTCTGCACTGGGTCACAGCATTCAGGTCCTGTATGTATTGGTGACAGTGCACAGAACCTCCTGGCAATGCTGGTCCTGGGGAAACAATTGTAGAATAATCATGTAATGACTGTAAAGATAAATACTCATGTGATCCTATTGCAAGATAAACCCACCACCATCTTTCTCAGAGTCCCTCTTTTACAAGGTCAGGGGTATCTTCAGAAAACTATGCTTTCATTGTGAGTAGCTCTCCAGGGTAAGGATAGGGAATAGTATTCCAAAAAGCTCTCCTGACTGCTGTAATATTCAATATCTCTTTTTAACCTTTTCAATAAATAATACATATGTCACCTTCCCAGGTGATATAGCAATACAATGGAGGTCAGGGTTAGAACTGGAAACATTCTTGACAAATCTAAGATTTATTTTTATTTTGGGAGGGAGTGGAGAGGGGAAGGAAGTAATTGAATAAGGTTAAGTGCAAACATCTATATCAACACAGCAATAATCTTTTGCATGAAAACCAGATGGGAGTAACCAGAATAAGATCTGAAGCTGAACTGCAAACCAAACATGAGAGCATTGTCAGGGAGGTAGAGGGAGGAGGAGGAGAAAGAGGCAACACTGAAAGAAACTTGTCATCTATAGACATCCAAAACCTCTGCTCTCTCCTCATCCATCACTCCCCTGAATCCCTCTGACCTTTCCCAGCACCTTTTCTTTCCTCCAAAACTCATTCTTTGCTTCCACTAACTGGGATTTTGGCCATTATAATGAGGCCAAAATAGCTTCCAGATCCAAATAGTATCTATCTAAACAGTCTCCATCTATGTAGCCCCTGTGAAGGAAAATCCAAAGCTGCTTGATCCAGAGCACAGGCTGGAATGACTTATTGATACTTCTCATCTCTTGGCAACAGCATAGGGTGGAAAAACAAAAATAATCTGTTCCCTGTGGCCTTGGAAAATGTGATAAATAGCTAAGGATTCAAATGGCCACAGAAACAGAAGTTTTGACAGTGAAGAAACTTCCATCAGAAATGATATGTGTACAACTGATACTACCTTTATGAAGATTAATTAATCCTTTTGAAGTCTCTTCTAACCGTAATTTCTATAATATTTACAAGAACTCTATGAGTAACATTTTTGTCTTAAGAACTATTTCTTTTATATTTTTAATACAATGAAACTACTCCAGTTAAAATACTCATTTTAAAATTTATTTTGTTTTAGCATTCCTCACTTTCCATCTAAAGGATGTCGCCGATGAGACTTGGATAGGATTAAATGACATTAATTCTGACCATTCATACGTTTGGACAGATGGGAGCCCTTTTGATTATTCATGCTGGGCAATAGGATTCCCTTGGGAATTGGACAAATACATTAGATTAGACTGGAAGTACGAGACACTACAGGTAAACAGAAAATAAAATCAGCACATACATAACTTAGATAGCATCCTCAAACTTAGTGGAGATCAAGTTTTTAAAGCTGTACCCAGAGATCAATAGGCCTGTAAAGTGCATGTAGTTATTTTCTTTCCTTTGCAGAAGTTTATAACTGCAGAAAAGGATTGTTGTACTATGTTACAGCTAGAATTATTAGACCTATTAGATTTTCTGAAAACAGTCAGTGTTGCTAAATGTGCTGGATTTCTTACTTCATTTTATTATTCTCTTTGTACAGCATGAATCCAAATTAAAAATTCAGTAAATTAAGTATTGATTAACATAAACTATAGTAAAAATATCTTTGGTGCACTCAAAAAATTTAAGAAACTGACAACAGTTCTTACAGTAATTTGCCAAGGAAAGTACTCTTACTTAAGATGTAAACCAAGATACATTTCTTTTTCAAGAAATAAGTTAAACCAAGAGCCAAAAAAATTAAAGAAAGCTATGAAGTTGGCCTCCTTATACCTTTCTATTTGCTAGATATTTTTCACTTTATCAGCTATAACTTTCTTTTCTATTTTTTCCCCTAGGCTGACTGTATTGCAATGATGATAAGATCTGTAAATGAAGCAAGGACAGTGGGAAAACACAGACTGCTGTCACAACAAAAGCTATATTTGCCAGATAGACAGCAATAAGTTCTGTTTTTCACACTCTTTGTTGGAAGACTGGTACTGAACAATATGAGCACACAAGTCTTCTGTTGCTGTTGTCTGCTTGTGTCTACAGAAACTGAGGTGAAGGAGGCAAGGCTCCTTTCCTAGCTCAAGAATTCCAGATATGAAGCCTGCTCTGGGATAAGGATTACAGAGAAGTTTGTGCTTTATAGCCCCTCCTCTCCCAGCTTTCATGGGAGCTGAATGCACCTGCACTGCAGGCATCCACATACAGGCCAGTTTCCTGCACATAGTGGACTCTTGGGAGGCAGGATCCACCTCACCCTGAGGGAAGTGCCAAACACAAGTTAGAGGATCTATGCCTTCAAAATCCTGTTTTTCTCTGTTCACAAAAGGAGTGTAGCTGTCTGTGACCTAGTCAACAGGCACAGATATGGATATCTGAATAAGGTTATTTTGCAAAGGCAAATACAAAGCATGGAGACAAATATATCACTAACATCCACCAGGTATCTCAGCTAACTGTTTAAGTCATAAGAAGCAGCCCCCAGACTTCAACATCAGCCCTTCACTCTAACCAAAAACTCTCACATACTCCCTTGGAGGGGTTAATTAAGGTCAGTTAAACAAGTTATGTTGCTCACCAGTCTCTAGCAATGCTTTTGTATCACAAGACTAAGGATCAGAAGGACAGAAGTTCTAATTGTCTTCATATATCCTCAGGGTGGGAGACATATCCAAAGAACAGCTACACTGCAGAGTCTGCAGGAAGAGAAACAGGAACTTCTGGGTAGTGAGTCAAGTTCTGCAGTTAAAAATAAAAAGGGAAGCCATAGCTGGGCCAGATGCTTTGGGGTGCACCCCATGCAGTGGCAGAAAGCTGCACAAAGGCATCCCTAGAGAGAACACTTCAGAGCGTTCTCAGCACTGTATGAACACGGATGCCCTTTTACTGTCCTCATCGCCTTCTCTTCTACTTCCACATATACCATTTAAGGAGCAACTACAATAGGATATTGTAATAGGTGAATAGGATGATCCAGGTCCATCACTATCTAGAAGAACACTGGAGTGAGCACTGGCTCTGTAACTGAGTGCCAAAATGAGTTTCAGCTTCTCAGATAAATTTGTCATTACTCAATGCACTTACATTATCAACATGCTTTTATCGCATCTTTATTTGAGCTAAGTAAACTACATTGACATTAAAGATTAGTACTCTCATGAGTAATAATTTTCTTTACTTGTGATAGCTTTCACTGACTGTGATTCCACACTGACATGTAACTAAGTAAAACGTTTGAATCACACTATCCCTAGAGAGGTCTTGCAATTAATGTGTAACGATAACATTTCTGATTATATGATGTAGTAGCACTAATAAAGTCTACAATGTCTGAGACAGTGCAGCTGTTGCTGAAAAAAATATATTTTATTGCCTCTAACAGTGCCTCTCCATACTAGACAAAATCTCAGAATGTCTGTGTGATTGGTAGTCACTGAGCTTGACATAGATCCCCACACTTGCAGAACACCAGAGGAGACCTCTATCCAAAACAAATACTGGTGTTTGAGTCCACTTAATATCAAAGCTGGATGATAAAACAGTCATAGAAACATGGTTTAGAAAGCAGTTAATAATCCGTTATGAACGAGTTTGGATCATCACATATCTTCTCACTGGACATCTACAAAGGAGCTGGCCTAGCTCTTGCAGAATGAAGCTCTGAGGTTCTTCCCATTCCCCAGGCACTGTCCTTGCCCTGGTTGTGCTGAGCTCAGGAGGAGCTTCTGTACTTGGCTCGAAGGCATCTGGCCCCTTGTGTTTCTCTTTTGCTCCTAAGAAACTTCTAATTTTCTCAGATTTTTATAATGATAGCTGCAGTTTACTCCTGAATGTTTCTCCTTAAAGCCGCACTTGATCTCAGAGCCCTTGTCTGACAGCCCTCTGCCAGATCTGTCTTCAGATCCCTGCTTCCTCCTGATGGCTCCACAGGCTTTGAGTCCCTAGTGGTCACCTTGCTCTTTGCGCTGACCTGCCTCCTCACATCATCCAACTGTCACTAAGAGGAAGACCATCACCTTGGAAGCACCATCTAGCCTTCAAAATACCTTCATGGGCTGTGACGGCACTGGAGGCATTATGCTATGTCTTAAATTTCTGCTGCTGTGTCCTGATTTGATTAATATTTTAACAGTGCAAGCACAGAAATACCAACTTCTACATTTCTCTGCAAAAATGTGCATTTGTGGAAATTGGCTTATCTGCAACAGAAGATGAGGGTGTAGAAAAACTATATTAAAAAGTATGTTTCAATTCCAGAGTTATGGGTACTACAGATGGAGCGATAGAAGGAAAACTGATTTTTCTAATTGGCACTATGAAGAACCAAAAGAGAAAATAGCATGTGTCTTCCTAGAGCTCAGTGGGAAATGGAAAACAGCACCTTGTAATGAAAAACACTTTCCTGTCTGCAGAAAATCTGAGGGTAAGTTTAATGATATTTCGTTTTAAGGCAGAAATCTTGCTGAATCTGCCTTGACTAATGTACATATTTCTAAGTATTTATTAAGAAATAATACTTTTGTTTTGCAAGAACAATGTTTTATTTTCATGAACTTGTCATTCACCAGCAGAGATCCTGTCCTTTTAGTGGACTTGGTGATAATTGCAGTAGGATTTCAGTGTTACTGGCCAACAGAAAACAGAGATTCCAGGGGAAAGAAAACCTAAACTTTTCATTTCTTTACAGTCTATAATGTGAAACTTTTTGCTGACAGAAATTTTGTGTGAAGGGTTATAGCCAATAAAGCCCACTGAGTCCAAAATAATTTCTGTTTCTTCAATGTAGCCCATGTTCAATAACAGCTTCACTGTTATTAGATTCTAAAAACCAGGGAAAGGAGGAATATTTATATTTGTCATTAATGAGACAGGCCGTCTGGCGATTGCTGCTTATGTTTGATGGTGTTCAAAAATAATCTGTTATTGGCCCAACCAAAAAATCCCTCTTTTCATAATGTTTCTGTGGACTTCACTGAGAAATGCTACAAATTAAAATGCTTCTGGCATACTGTGGGATGGGACTGAACTTTCTGCTTTGTCACTTGTCCTAGATCAAGTACTTAACACTCAAGTGTTAGCTCTAATGATGCAGTGCTAATGGAAATTCTGAATTTCTTTTGAGCTGTTTTTGTGTAGTGTAGCTATAATTTCTTCTCTACTCCATGTTTTGAACTTCATCTCCATGCATTTTTAAAAATGTATGTACTGACTGACAATGCCACTGTTTCACTCCGTAATGTCACTGCTAGTGGGAAAATGAGGGACAATTACACAAATAAGCAATGAGTTTAAGATCATTACATGCATTGTCTGAAATAAAATACATTATGTAAGAATTATCATCTTGATGAAAATATTAGATTAGAAATTTCGGTTGTAATTTACAGTTTAGTAGGAATCTTATTTAAAATCAAACTGTTATTTAAATGTTTTTAGGGTTTGTGTGTTTTCTACCTTATTTTTTTTAATCTGCTTTTTACTGTATTTCTTATTTGTATGAAGTTGACAGTTCTTAACAAGTAACTGGAATTTTAAAAAGCCCTGAACATACGACTGTCCTTTGGGCAGTCCCAGTTTCATTCAGCTGGTAACACTGAAGAGTGCAGGTGCACTGTTCAGCTGTGACTGAGCACTTCTGCTCCTCATTGTCACTCTCAACATAGTCACTGGGAATTATAGCAATGTGTACCAAAGTGCATTGTCATTACTTTTAAGAAATATTTTTTTAATGTTGATTTCATATCTGAAGAACTGCAATATCTAATCAATGAAAGCATCCATAATATTCATTTATTTTAGATATACTTCCTTCTGATCCTCCACAGGATATTGGAAGATGTCCTCAGTCAGGTCACATAGCTTGGATTCCTTTCTGAAGCCACTGCTATTATTTCAATGCCAATGAAATGAGCTGGGCTCAGTCTGTGACTCAATGTGTTCAGTCAGGTAATAATTGCTTTTATTCAAAGTTGGGATCTTGACCTAAAAAAAATCACTTTTTAAAAACCTTGACAATGTTGAAAAATCTACATATATTAAAAAAACATTTTTATTATATTTAAAAATATATTTTTATAACATTTTTAATATATTTAAAAAAATATAAAAAAACATTAACGTCTCATGGTTCACTGCTGATGCTGTTTACTTATCACTCATGTTGAATTAAGGTGATAGTTGCCCTGGGTTTTACAGGTTATTTATTTTCCTTATCAGCTGTGCTTATTCCTGACCCTGTTTTATTAGTTTGTCCACAAAATTTCTATTTTTAGTGATGTGTTAAAATAGATTCACTTATCTCTATCTTTATCTCTACTTTTCCATATCTCTCCCTACACAAGAGTAGAAGCAAATACTCTTATAAGTAGCAATTACTTATTTCTAAGATGTGATGTGTGATCTGAGGGGGATTGCAAGCGCTGCTTGAGAGCCCTCACTTCACAGATGGGCTCCCTGGCAGTTGGTAGAGCCAGGTGAGAGCAAATTCCTCCCTCACTCCTTTTAGGGGAGACTGGCCCTGGGCAAGACCATGAACTGCTGCTTGGCTGTGTGCCACCTACAGCGCTGAACCCCCTTGTACCCAGGTACCTCATCCTTGCTTCAGGAGGCTGTGAGGGAGAAAGGGAAGCACTGTTCTGCCCAAAATAACCGGTTGTTTTGTTTCACATCCCATTAGAACCTCTTAGCTCTCTTCTTCTCCACTTATAGTTTGCCTCCACTGCCAGAAAAATTAATCCTACAGTTTGAATCTCAAATTTGTTTGCTGAGCACTTTTACCTGCTATGTATCAGCCTGTCAAATCCATTAAGAATAAATAATCATCCATAATATCTATGAAAAATATTATCCAAACACTTGAAAAATAACATTTTGGGTTTTTTTTGCCTGATGTTTCAAAATCATCATCCTTTCATTCTCACTTGTCACGCTCTTCCTATCTTTCATTTCAGGCAATGTCACTGATGCACTGTTCATCTGCGCTACTTTCTGGTCTCTACTTTAACCCTTCCTTAGTCCTCCCCAACAGGAAGGGGATTTATTATTAATCCTGTCCTATCTCTGAGACTCTAATCTTGGCTGACTTCTTAGGAAATATCTCCAACTGTCTTCTGTTTGGTTTCCTGTGTGTGATAGGTGGAATGCTGACCTCTGTAAAAGACTTGGCTGAATCTAACTTCCTAGCAGAACATGCAGACTTGCACACAAGCAAGACAAGTGGCTTTTGGATAGGAATATACAGAAATATAAAAGGTAACTATTCTAATTTCTATATGTAGCCATAAATAGGATTCATTGAATGCATGGAAATATGATTTAGATATATTATTGCTTTTGAGGAACTAATTCTAGGTAAAGGGTCATTAAAAAACAAACAAAAAATTGATTGAAAAATTATTGGAACTTTGTTCTTTTAAACAGTATCTGTGGAAGGCTGTAGAAAAAAAGTTTGCTTTGCTGTGATGAAGGATCTTGGCTATTGCCTGGATCCATCAAAGGGTAACATGCCTTCCTCCCAGCACAGCCCTGCCTCCATTCCAGTATTTTTTGTTATTTTTCTGGTTTAGTTGCAAAGCTGAGGAGAGGCAATGGGAATACCTCTTGAGAAGCAAAACACTAAAGATACTGTTCTATAAGAAAGTGGAATGTAATGTGTCATTTCAGTTGACCACACTTGGGACAATGTTGAGGCCTTGTTTCTAAATTCCACTGAGCAGGAATTGCCGTAATCTATGATGATTTTGCACAGCTGCATGTTGGCTGAACCAGGGCTTCAGAGAGCACAGCACCATATCACTGACGTGTTCCCCTGTCCTCCCTGAGAATGTCTGCTGCTCCTGGTCTGTTAGAAGGAATATTCTCACCTGCTTTCTTTGTGCTCTGGTTGGGATTTCCCTCAAGGCTCCACACTGCTCCTGGCTGGGCAGTATCTGCACTGTGGGTGTTTGGCCAGAGTCCCATCATGCTTCGCTATATGGAGAAAATTAAATCATTATACTGAAAAACCATTACATTGTTTTTAAGGAGAAAATAAGAGAAAATACATTATAAAATAGCCACAAAGGGGATTCTTGATGAAAGTGGTATTGCTTTATTAGGCCGAGCAAATTAATCAAATGAGAGGAAAGCGAATGTTAGTGAAGATCTTTGATGTGTAATTATTGGTATTGCTAACACATTTGCAACACCAGGGCAGCTGCTCTGGCAAGACAACAGTGCACTGGACTTTGTCAACTGGGGTGAAGCAGAGCCCTTGGAAGAACAGCATGAGTATGAGTACTGCGTGCAGCTCTCTGCCTCCTCTGGGTCCTGGAATAGCATCCCTTGCTCCTCCAAAAAGGGGTTTATCTGTAAGACATGAAAGAGTAAGTGACTGGTTTAATATCTGCTTTTGATGCCTATGGTTATCTGTTAGTAGTAGTAACACACAATATCTTTACTACAAAAGGTGCACATAAAGTCACATAAAATGATTTATTTACAGACTTTTCCTTATCACTTGTTTCAACATTCAGAAAAAAACATTAGAAACACATAGAGCCCTCGTAATGTTTTATTGCATTATAACTTCAGATTTTCTCATATTTGGTAATGAATTTTCAATTCATAACTAAAGAGGATCAGTGTTTTCCATAAAATTGTTGAACTCTTTGTGGTTTTGCTCCCCTCCGATACACACACACAATTTCCTGCTAATGTTAATCCTTTGCTGCAGAGCAAGAGTTGTATCAATAATTTGGTTTTCTTCCTCTTTTTGTACTATTACACACTGTTCCAGCAACAGATAGATGAAGCAATTCTATTTCAATAATAACAGAAAGGAAGCAGAATCCAGAGGATGTATAGTGACCTTTGAAAATAGTAGAAGTGTTTTGGTTAGCATTTATTTTTTAATGTTGTGTTTCTGCACCATCTGTTTTGGTCAGGAAGCAGAAATACCAGAATACAGTGAGCCAAGAGCCATGTGGTATTTTTGACTTTAACTGTTAATTCCACAGAAAAAAAAAAAAAAAGAAAAAAGAAAAAAAAGAAAAAACAACAGTACTATTTCCTGCCCTATTTCGCAAACCCAGGGTTTGGGGTGTTTCTGAGTTCTGCTCTTTTTCCTAGCAGAGCAGAGCTGCAGCTGGTGAGGAAGGCAGCTGTACACACCGTACATAGTGATGGCAGAGCATTTAGCATTCAGCATTTTCTGAAAATTCCTTTTCCAAGGGAACTCCTTGTATTCTTTGGGCAACTAGAGCAAAAGTGACTGCAGAAAGTGAATTCTTTGTTATCAGCCATAGCAGAAAGCACACACTCAGCACCCACGCTTATTTTGTTTGTTGGGTTTGTTAGCGATTGACCCTTAAGTACAATGTCAAAACAACACAAGCACGGTTCCCTGCTGCCAGGGTCTCCAGCAGAATGGTTTATCAGAACAAGAGAACATTCCACTACAGCGAGCTCAACATGCTTCCAAGAGATTGTTTAACAGTTGGTTTTCTCCTGTATGCGCAGTGCTCGGCTCCTCCAGCACTGGCACCGCCCCACTCCCAATGGCACCCAGCGCTTCCGGCTGTGCTGGCATGCGGGGACATCTCTTATTATGGCAACCTCTTTGCATAGCTGGGAAAAACTGAACAGGAAAACCTGAGCTGATAAATGTGGTTGCAGATGCAAATGGATTGTGGTAAATCAGAATGTGCTGGGTCTCAAAGCAACTGCGTGCTGTCCGTGAGAACTGTCAAATATCCCCATCATCTGATCAAGCTGTTTCCAGCTGGCACGCAGACCCAGTAACGAGGACAAGATTGATCAGCCAGAGAAGAGCCTGCCTGACAGTCATAAGGTACCTGTGCTTGGAGATTATTGGCGAGAAGAAAGCTTAAAATGCAAAACATCAGGTTAAGATCAATCGCACACTTTCAACTTCATTAATTTAGCAAACACGTTTCTAGGAGAAGTGATGAGGTAACTTGGATGTGCAGGTTACCAGATCTTTTGCTGAGCATGGAACTGTCTGGATGGAAATGTGCTTTTGACTAAACATCTGTCTTTCTCTTTGACAGCTATTCCTCAAGGAGTTGCAAATGTGAAAGGTAGGCTTTATTTTTCCTTCCCAACGGTTTCAAAGAGATATGAAAATAAATACTTTTTTTTTAATGAATGGGCACATATAAATTATTTGACTTCTATATACTTATATATGTGGGCTTAATTTACTCAGTTGCCATTGAATTCACTACCACTAAGCATCACTTAGCAGTACCTGGGAGATGTACAGCATCTCAGGAAAAGTAAATCCTTCTGTAAACTGATCTTCCTCTATTTGCTCCTTGTTCTGCATGCTAAGGTCTATGAGGGAACTGATGCAATGACACTACATTAGATTTTCAGTGTAATTCTTATCCTGAAAAAGCATACAAGAGTATTTACATCACAATGACCACAGCTTCTTTACCCAAGAGAGCAGTGGAAGAAGGCCAGGGGACGTTGAGGTTATATTCCACTTCCTTCATAAACTTGGATTCCTGATTAACGCCACGGTAACTAAGAGGAAAATTAGACCCATATTTTTTAGAAGTTTACATATTTATTTATGGATATAACAGACCTACTTCTACTTGCTTTATATTTATTTACAGATGGCCAAAAGAACAAAGTACATGATCAGAGCACTGTTTGGATACTGCTTATTCTGGTCCTCATCATTTTAGTAGCCACGGGCTTCATGGTTTATTTCTTCTTCAAGATCAAAATCCAAAGTGATACTGAACACACAGTTGGGCAGCACAGCATGCTGCTAGAGTACAGCAGTGCCCTGGCCAGAGGGAACGATGAAAATGATCCTGCCAGCAGCGAAGGAGGAAGTGAACACAGTGCTGTGTAATGTGATAACACAGCTAATCTATATGTCCCAGCTTAAAAAGTAATCTATCTAGAACTAATAAATCTTAGTAAAAATTACATGCACCAACATACATTATCAACTAAAGTAGCAATTATTCTTTTGGTATGGGTTAAGCACTATAGGGGTACGCATCTGTAAGTGAGATATTTGTCCTTCATTCATGGCTTCAGCTTAGATTAGTCATACTCTTCAACTTTGAATATTTTGCATCAACTATGAGACTATAAAGGATCTGTGTATCCATAAATAAAGGATCTATACCTTATGTAATAGTACTTACGTGCTGTTGAATTAGCATAGGGAGATGTTATAGAATTGGTGATTGAATGTGTCACTAATCTTAAGAAAGAGGCTAACAGGAAACATGAAAACAAGGTATATAACTAAAAAGAAACATAAATAAGCTATAAAATAACATAAGTGACAAATAAAGCTGGTAGAATCTATTCCTGTTTTTATTTCACTTGGCAGCTCATTTTGGGATGTCTTCTCTTATTATCCTCCAGCTCTCGGGCTGAGGTGAAGACAGGACACTGCGTCCATGCCTCTCCTGAGTTAATCCAACCCAGTAAGGAGCGGAGCATAGAGCAGTGCCTTGGCAGCATACCGACTTACAGGATTACTGTGCTGTTTTCTGTCGACAAATTCTGTGTGTATGGCTAACTGAAAAATAAAATAAAAAAGATCTCAAGGATTTCTGGGGAAAACAGACCCTTGAAAAGTTCATAAGAACTGTAAAAGAGAGGTCGTTGGGAAGAAAAGATGCCCATGACATTGGACTCCTGGCTGGCAGATGTTGCAGTCAAACAAAAAATGTTGCAGAGGTCAGGGAATGATGTACATGCTGTGCTTGAGATATTTTTACTGAGAGTTCCCTTCATCTTATACATTCTTTTTCCTTTGTGTAAGGTACAACAAATACCCATATTTATCTGTTTTTAAGTACTGACACTTATCTCAGTCAAGTGCTGTTTCATGGCCAGTGATACACCCTAGGCAAATAAAAAGAGTAAGCAAATGAATACCCCCCCCCCCCCAAAAAAAAACCCACAAATAATATCATTATAATAATCATATTTTGATAGCTGATATGGGTAACACACCTCTGTAAAATCCTGAAATTCTGAAGGCAATTTCTGCTGAATATTTTTCCTTCAAAACAAATAAAGGATTTTTTTTTTACACTGTTGCTAAATTTGATTTCCACTTAATAAAGGGCTACAGCTCATTTATTTAAGATTATTTCTCTTTGCTTGTCTCATACTTGGGGCAAGAAAAGAATTTTTATGTGTTAAAATGTGTTCATACTGTATGGATTAACTAATTTTGAAAGGTAGCTTTCAAACTGTTTTGTTGTCAAAATCACTGTTTAACAGAAAGATTTGTGAAGATTTGGCTAATTTGTATTGGCTTTTCTAAGTCAAATTCAAATGAAATTATGGCACAGTAGTTTTACCCATTTGTCACTGAAAATGAAGTTTCAGAAGCAAAGTCAGAATTCTGTAATTATTTATATATTTTAAAAATATCACACGTGACAGGATATTTCCTTATTTAGAGTCAAGTTTTCTCTTTCAACCAAAACTCTCCAAAGCTGAGAAGGACCCAGCACCAGTCGTTCCTTTAAGTTTTCTACTGCAGCAATTAATTTCAGCTCATCTCTTTGCGATTAAGAAGAAAGGAATGAAATACTTAACTTCTGCAATCTTAATTTTCCTCTCTTTCGTTACTACTGCTTTTCAGACACTTGGTGAGTTGTTGTCTTCTATCTCCTGCAAGAATAGATGTGAAAGTGGGAGTTTTTGTTCTCTTGCTCTTTTTTCAAGTTCTTAAAGATTTTTTTTAATGCAGCTATCCTGCATGTCATATTCATCCTAAATGGAGTGGTTCTCAAAAGTTTAAGAAAGATGCAGTTAAAGATGCTGGCTCGCTTTTAAAATGAAAGGAAGATCAGAATAGGGCAAAGTTGGGATCCAGAAGTCAGGACAATGGGGGCAATAGCTGAAATTCAGCACGCTACACTATGCTTTGAAGTAGTTAGATGTAATAACTAAAAGATTTAATCCAATTTACAGCTTTCAGTTTAAATGGGTAAGGAAAGAAAAGAATTATGTCTTAGTTCTCAATTTAGATTTGAAGAAATGAAACTTTCATAAATTACTAAACTGGTAAAAGTTACACTGGACCTTAGGAGAGCTAGAGCTTTAAACGCAGATATAACAAAAAATTGTCATAAGTTAATTAAGCAGAATTTCTTAGACACTTTCTTTTCCACTCACTACTCAACATTGACAGTATCCTAATATCCTATCCCCATCTTAGGAATTTACTTTTGTCTTTGGAAGAGTATTTCATAGTCCCCTGTGCAGTTATTGTCTTGGACAAATAGCAGAGGGATGGTACATCTCTGTTCACTGCAAGAATAAAAGACATGAAGTACTGAAGGGCAAAGCCTTGCTCTCCTGTCCCATAAGTCCTAGGACTGTCCTTGCAGATGAAATTTCTCTCCCTCATGAACCAAAATCAGTGGGAGTTATACACTGTTTGACATTATGAAAAGTAGGCAGTTCCATTCACAGGCAACTGAACAACTGATGTATATGTTCACAGGTGTACGACTGTGATGTAGATAACCCTTACCAGCAAGACCCATGAGTCATGGTGGAATACTAACTTAGACTGCCCATAATCCTTTGGAATTGTTAACTATCTTGTTTAGTATTAGCATACTATCTTTCCCGAGTAAAGCACAGAAGCACAGACTCATGCATAGTATCTTTACCCCCATATGCTGTTCAGTGTTTGTTCTTGTGAGAATTTGCTTGGGATTTGATTATGTTTAATTGTATTGATTTCTTATTATAAATGTATAAATGAGAAGACATTAGAACAGGGCAAGATTAAAAATCACTGTTCTTCATCCTAAAAAAATAGCAGAACATACCAATTACCAAAGAAGGAAGAGATCACAGGAGGCCCACTCATTAACCGTATACAATACAAATGCAGTCAGTTGGAGATGTGTGTAAGAAGAATTAAATATATGGTGCACAGAATGATGGCAAACTTCTGAATCCTCAGAGAGCTTTATTTTGGAAATCATGAAAGGCATATGTTTTTCAGGATGCATATGGAAAAATAAAATCCATTATACTCTTGAAAATTCCATTATACTGATGACATTTTGGAAACAATGTAATAATATAATTTACTTTCTCTTGTTCCCCTGTATTGTATTTACATAAGTTGCATGTATTTTTTCCATCTTGGAAGAAAAGGTCTTGAAAATGCTGTCTGACTTTTTGCAAATAGACTTAGGCCTCCGAGTCTCATGACATGAGTCAGAAGATCAGTGTAGAAACATCAGCAGAACACATCCCTTTCCTCATAAGCTCCCCTTACTATCTCTTCACCATAAACACATTAATTCTTATTATTTTGTTTTACAGACAATGAAATATTTTTAATATATGATGAGGATAGTAAACTGTGCTTAATTGCTCAGAGTGTTCATGCAGTCACAATAGCTGTTTGCAACAAAAACAGCGGATTACAGAAATTCAGGTGGGTGTCCGACCACCAGGTGATGAGCGTGGCATTTGCACAATGTCTGGGAGTGCCCTACAAGCAAGATAAGGCTAAAATTTCCTTGTATCCCTGCAACAAAGAAAGTGAATTCCAAAAATGGGACTGCAGAAACTCAACCTTCGTAATCCATGGAGACAGCTTGTTTCTCAGTGTTGGTAAAAGAAAAAAAGATAATATTGTACTGGACTCAGGATCAGGTACAATGAACAAATGAAAGATCTATGGAACCATGGATGACTTGTGTTCTCAGGGCTACAAAGGTAAAGTTTGAAAATTAATCCTGACAGTGTCTTGTGCTCATTTGCCATCACAGGTAGGACCCTTTTATTTCTGCTCCTCGTAGTCTAACAGCAGCTGTTCCCCTTGAAGCAATGGTGGACTGGAAGACGATCAGTTCACACAAGTCATATTCCTTCATCCTGCGATACAGTGATGCTTGGCTTCAGACAGAGCATAGTGTATACACAAAAAATTGCAGATTTTATTTACTTTCAAAAGAAATGTGGATCTAGCCTATTTTTAATTATTTGCTTTAAACTACGCACTTTAGTTTATTTAATTGACCGGTAGTAAAACACTAGTTTAGCTAGGTTTTTTTGTACTGGTACTAGCAAAATAGTATTATCGATCTTGGATAAAAGGCAAAAAACTTTTAAGATTAATACTCCAATAGTAAATGTAAACAAATAATCGCATACACACTACCATTCTGTTCCTCCACAAGATTTCAGATGATTAAAAAAACCACAACAAACAATTAAATACATGACTAATTTATAAAATATGGCAGGAAGTTAACATACTTGAAGAAAAATATAATGCTATTTTTAGAAAATTACTTTATATGACAAAAATGGGTCCTCTTTGTAGTACAAAACTGCCCCATTTCCAGTTGTTACAGCTGGTGATTTCATGAGACAATGGTAAATTTCAAGATCTATGCAGAGCTTTTGTGGAAGACTGCTGGTGGCAGTAGGTCCCCAGTTACACTAACATAAGATGTGGAATACGTTCTCCACAAACTTTTCAGACAGTAGAGATAGGTAGAGATTCTTGTACATGTACTATCATTTCTGTTTTATCCCTGTAGATCTGTTTACACTGCTAGGAAACTCCCATGGAGCTCCATGCACCTTCCCTTTCCAGCTGAGTGGGAAGTGGTACGCAGGGTGCACAGCTGCTGGACGGTTGGATGGCTTGCTCTGGTGCGCAACGACCTCCAGCTTCGACACCGACCACTTGTATGGGTTCTGTCCCACTGGCAGTAAGTCCTAAATGCTGATGTAGGTGCTGTTATACAACACTATTAGGTAAATACAGCAATACTGGAATGATGTTATTAATGTGGAAGGGAAAACTATGGTAGTCACATTATTTTTCTTAGAAATATCTATGCCATATCATAATCTTCCTTACAGAAAAAAAAAAAATCCTGAGGGTCTACAGTCAAGCTGGAATTGTTGAGGTATGTCCACCAGTAGCTAACACCTGGGAAGAAACCAGTAGGCTTTAAATGTGACTGTATTCAGCTAAAGCATCTGAAAATCAAGAAGGTATAAGAGTCTAATTATCCCAGTCTTGTTGCTATTCATGATATCAGTAGTATAACTGTTTTCACCCATGCAAATTCCTGTTCTGTATCACAAGGTTGGTAGACAGTTCATGGGAAGAAGCAGTTTGTTTTCTGGAAGGCAAAAAGGAAGAAACTGTCTCACAGGTCTAAATAGAATAGCCATTGTCAGCTTTCTCCTGTAATGCTTCCTATCTGATGGGAATACCTTCTCCATGTTCCGCCTCATAATCTACTGAAAGCTGTAGGTAAATGTACGTGCATCTGAGAGCAGAATGAAGGACATCAAAATATGTAGTTACTGAAGATAATGAAAACACTGCCTCAGACCTTATTTTGCAGTGCTCTACCGTAGATCCATATTTGCCATTTGATAGATGGGAGAAATCAGATTCTGTTCATTATCAACTGCCAACCACCTTGTTTTTTTCAATGACAGTAGTGAAAATGATTTCCTGTTGCAATTTTGCATGCAGTACCTTAAAAAAATGGCAAAACACTCTTACTATATAAATGATAATACACGAAGAAGTTGGCATTATATAATTGTTGGAGAGTATAATTAATACTTGGGTCTAGAATTAAAAAAGAATGTTAACAATAGAAGAAAACCAGCAAGAAAGAAACACAACTGAAAATAAAGAAAACATTTCTGCTGAAGAATGGTTCAAGAAAGCCAATTTTTCTTGACAAAAGAGAATGTTAAGGGAAATTGTAATCACAACTTATTAGTACATATCCAGGGAAAAGTTTTGCTAACAGACAGCTCCCAGAAGACAATTTCTAAGTTATGATGACCCATGCAGTCTAGACATAGGGCATACATTTAAAAAAATGGAATTAATGATGGCATAATTTAAGGAGAAATGTTTCCATAATTGGAAATCATTTCAGTCGCATTTCAACCAAGAATTTGTTCAGATATGGCTTATGAGCTGCTGAGAAGGTTTTCAGAGCAAATAATGACCAAGCCAGTTTTACCTTATTGGTTTTTTAGCCTCCTTTTTTCACCTGAAGAGTATTGGATTTGGCAGAAAAATTGAAATTAAAGAATCAAAGCTCATTTCTGTTAATGTCAGTGGCAAACCCTCTTTTACTTAATAAAGAGGACAATAACTGAAGGGTATGGATTTTTTTGAATTGAGGCTTATTTACCCAAAATGTTCTAATTTCACAAGAAAGCTTGTAGTCAAATCTTATTATAACATTTTGTAAGACGTTTTTAACAAACTGCAGTATTAAGTCTTCTTTCTCTCACATAGACAGTGACAATGACAAATTTTGGAGTACAGATCCCTTGACAGGAACCTTCTACCAGATAAACTTCCAGTCAGCTCTCACGTGGCACCAAGCAAGGCAGAGCTGCAAGCAGAGTAATAACGCGGAGTTATTAAGTGTCACAGAGATACATGAACAGATGTATCTAAGAGGTGAGCAAACAGGCAGTAAAAAGAGTGTCAAACAGTAAAAAGAGTGTCAAGATTTCTTGACTGATTACAAACATTTTGGTTCTTTAATCACATTACAATGAGTAGATAATGTAATATTAGCATCTGTATTGTTAGAGAAGTATCAAAATTACTGAAAATTATGTTTTCTGAATTACTGAAAATTATGTTATGTTAAGTGGAGCTTACAAAAGTTGTGAAATTGTTATTTTAAATTATTTTTATTTTTGAAAATAAGTTAAGAATTTCCAATTAGTTAAGCAAGAGTTGGATGAAGCTCAGAAAACATTAATGTAGCAATCTGAGAGAAGGGCCTTACAAAAGGATAGTTATTACAGTAAGCAGTCAGTATACAGCTTTGTGTTATGAAATCTGTATTCTTCGTGAAGACCTAATGAAATAGATGTTTTAAAATAACATAAAAATTTTATACAAAACACTAGTGAAAAACTAAAGACTGTTTCTTTATGCACAGACTCTGTAGAATGAAGGCCCTGTATTAATTGCACCAAACTTAAATGAACTTATAACGTAAATATTAACAATTGCAATTAAATGTTTTAATTTTTAAAGCTTACTGTTTACAAATAACTGTAAAATAGCATTAAATTCAGATGAAGTAATATGCAAACTAGTCTTTTGCATGTCAACTGCAGAACAGAGTCTCTGAATTTATTACTTGTAAGCACAAATTCTGTACTCAACTTGGAAACTTCTAAGCATATATTTATTATTCTCCTCCAAAATTTGACACTGCAGAGTATTTCATAACAAATGTCATTAGAATTCCAGCTCTTTTTGTTCCCTAGATTTGATTGACAGCAACAGATCCCCTCTCTGGATTGGGTTGAACAGTCTGAATCTCCGCAGTGGGTGGCAGTGGAATGGTGGTACTCCTTTCAGATACTTTAACTGGGCACCAGGTAGTAATCACTGTTAGTTTTTTTCAATCAGTTTTTGTAATTTACCTTTTCTGATAGAATATTGAATATATATTAATTATAGTTCTTTCACATGTAGTGAAAGTCCAGAAAAGCACTAGCTGAATGGTAGCTGTACGGGAACTGTTAGGTCATGGCCTGAACCAGTGATAGAGCACCTGGTGAAGGGGCATAGTCAGCCCTGGGAGCACAGACAGAAGCAACTCACCCTGGGTCCTCCCCTCCCTAATCTCATTTATGGGCTGGCAGCTGCAAGGGAAGCATCTTTATTCAGAGGTTGCTTTCATGTGAGTGTTTAAGGGGTACTGATCCTTGGAAAGGGGTAAGCAAGTCCTTCTTTATCACTGGATTGTGTTCACTATCTTTCTTGTGTGCTCCAAAACTTGTTTAAAGCAGCTGTATTTGCCATTGCCTATCCTTACAGTTGCATGCTAGGAATGCCTTTAAGTCTGCTGAAATCTCTGCATCTCCAGCTCTCATAAGGACTATCAGACACTCAGCTTGCAAGGACTCAGCTGTCAGTGAACTCAGTCCTCAACTTCTACACTTTTCCTCCTTTCTTCTCTCCTCTTTAAAATTCAAGAGAGACTGTAAATAGAGTTCACAGCACTGGCAGTTTATCTTTGGAGATCTCCTAATGATTGTCATGGTAATAGCTGAAGCAAATGCTGAATTAATGTACACATACTCTACTTTTGGCTCTCTCAAAGGGCGCTTGTGCCGCCTAGTTTTGTCTGGCACAGCAGATGGGAGGAAAGCCTAGCACTGAATCTGGTAGAAGGCCTTCTGCTGAGCTATTGTGATTCTTCAAGCCTTGCGGAGAAGAGGAACAGTTGGCTCTCAAGTCAAGCATCCCACGCTTTTGGCATTCTTATATTCTCTCTTCACATCTGCAAAATTCATTGTCTGAATATCTTTTCTTAAAAGGTACTGACTTGCTGTGTTCTTGCCCCAAAGATTAGCATTAGAATGTGCCCTCTGATTTCATGAATATATCTGAGGTCTTTAAGCTCATTACCATGTAGTCCTGTTAACATAACTGTGTCCTGACTTCAAACTGTGTACAAAATGAGATGTTTCATGGGTTGTGAAACTGGAGGCTCTGATTTCCTACAGTCTGTGTACAGCATCACTACTGCAGCAGGCCAGGTACCACTTCAATTGTAGACTCACAGAGTGGCTTGTCTTGGAAGGGACTTCAGAGCCCACTCAGTCTCAACCCCCTGCTGTGGGCAGGGCTGCAACCCATCAGATCAGGCTGCCCAGGACCCCAGCCAACCTGGCCTTGAGCACCTCCAGGGACGGGGCACTCACAGCTCTCTGGGCAGCAATGCCAGTGCCTCAATGGCCTCTAAGTAAAAAATGTTTTCCTAACGTCTAACCTCAACCTCAAGTCTTTTAGTTTAAAACCATTCCCCCTTGTCCTATCACTATTAGACTGCATGAAGAGATACTCCCCCTCCTGCTTGTAAGTGCCCTTCAAGTACTGGAAGGCTGCAGTGAGGTCTCCCTGGAGCCTTCTCTTCTCCAAGCTAAACAAGGCCAGCTCCCTCAACGTTTCTTCACAGGAGAGGCACTCCAGCCCTCTGATCAACTTCACAGTCTCCTCTGGATCTGATCTAGCAGCTCCATGTCTCTCCTGTGCTATGGGCCTCAGACCTGGACACAATACTCCAGATGGGGCCTTATAGGGGCAGAGTAGGGGGGGACCATCACCTCTATCACTCTGCTGGCCATCCCTCAATGTCCAGAATCTAGTGTCCAGCGTATGTTGACTGGGCAAGAACGTCAGTTGTGTTGCAGCTGGTTATGATACATTTCTTAGCAGATAACAGCTTTGAACAGGCTAATGAAACAGTTGGGGTAAAAGGAGAGGACCCGCTGCAACTTTTCCATCAATGTGGAAAATCCAGTCTCTTCTGCACAAGCTGACATTTGTCACAAAACTCCGGACTGTCTTATCTTTGAGGTTCTAATTCTGCAATCAAATATGGCAGAAAATGTGAATTATGCAAAAAGCATCAAAAGAAATGTTTTGATAGGTGCTTTTAAATGACATTTCCTTATCTGCAGTAGAAAAATAGTTGTAGCAATGAAATCATGTGTCCATAATTGACACATGAAAAGGCTGAAAGTAAATTGTTCTTTCATCTTCTGGCATAAAAGCTGTGATACATGAAAGTAATTTGTTTTCTATTTTATAAGGAAGCCCTTCTCCTGAAACTGAGAAACTCTGTGCAGTACCAAATCCCAGAAGAGATGCTAAATGGGAAAACTGGCCATGTGAGCAGAAAGTTGGCTTTATCTGTAAAAAGGAAAACTCCATGCTGGGTCCTTCCAGTCTTCCATTAGGTATGTCAAGCAACTAAAAAACTTTTGATACAGATATAATTTGTCTCACTAAGATGAAATTTTACAGCTACTTAGAAAGAAAAAAGGTACTTTCATTTGTTCTTCTGATTTGTTGAGTAGGATGGGATAAAACATGTTTTATTTCTGAAATCAAATATATTTAAATATTGGAGATGTTCCTGGAACTTAGCAACCGCATGAGCATTTTCTAATTAATGTTAGTATTCATTATTCCAGAGGCAATGATCTAAACCGTACAGTATCCCAAATGTATGATGGACCGCACATTCACAGTGAAAGAAAATAAAGTTAGAGATGCTTCACCGTTCCTGCAGTATGTAAAAAAGACCTAGCCTTATTACTGAAGCCTGTGAGACTACAGCAGTAGGCTCAAGCCACCTTCTCAGTGCGATTGCACGTGACCTACAAAAATGGCAAACAAGATCAACTTCTTACAGACCGCTTTTCTACTTCACTTTTCCCCCAACATTTTTCTCCTCTGGTGTTTTCTTTAAGGAGACTTATTACAGAAAACTATGTGCACATAAAATTATTGTGCTGCAGTAATAATACCTTTAAGAAATGTGTAAAACATCTTCGGATGGGATATACCATATGGAAACATTATGTGTGCTATTTCAAAATGTTTCCCTGCCTACAAGTGAACGTTTCACACCAATGAAGTCCAGTTATCACCGTCTCCATTATTTTCGTCTTTTATTTAAATAGAGGACGTGTTATGTAAAAGTACAGTGTGCAGTCTAAACTGCTTTGTACATAGAAGGAATGAATAGAAATAGTGTTTATTTATAATCAACAAGTTTTCATCCTAATTAATTAGTTGATTTTAAAATGTCATTCTGGCTATTTTACGTGATTTGCATCATTTAAAAGTGTGAAATGTGTTTTTCTTTGGAGAGGATGCAAGACCTGTTAAATGCCCAGAAGGATGGTTGCCCTATTCAGGTCAGTATTACATGATTCATAGAGAGCCCAGGGCATGGAAAGAAGCTTTAATGTCCTGCAGCGAGAGCAATGGCAATCTGGCCAGTATCCACAACCCTGAAGAGCATGCCATCATACTATCTCAGTTTGGTTACAGTGAGTATTTCTATAGGATGGTGTTTGGGAAACTGTGGAAAACTGTAATATAAATTTTACAGGATTTTTAAAGTTTCTTATTTGTTTTATAAGAATATTTACAGGGAAACTCATAGATATAGAGCTCAGAAAAAAACCCATACTACAACAACAACAACAAAAAACCCACAGAAACAAGAGGAATCTTTAGCACTTACATTTTTCATTGTTTTCATTTTGATTTGTGTTTGTTTTTCACTGCATGAAAACACTTGAAGGAAATAACAGCTCTAGTTCCTGCAGTATTTGGGCTGATTATCTGCCTCAGACACGGTGTAGCTACAGATAGCTTTATCACTAAAAGCCCATTATACTACAAGGAATCTCATTTCCTGCTGGTATCTCACTTTTTAACTTCTTGGAAGAAGAATGTGCATTAGATCTTAAAATAAATTCCACCATTGTTTAATCAAGATGAACTTGTATTTCAGCTCATCTCCATTAACATCTTGCTCCTCTAAGACTGTCACACTCATGGAGGTGGATTTCTCTTTCTAGAAGCCATGGATGAGCTCTGGATTGGCATGAATGACTTCAGCACTCAGATGTATTTTGAGTGGAGCGATGAGACTCCTGTGACATATACCAAATGGTTGCCTGGAGAACCAACCCATGCAGACAATGGCCATGACAACACAGAAGACTGTGTTGTCATGGCAGGAGAGGTAAAATGGTCCCACCAGTGTGCGGTACTATACTGCTTCATTTTTACTTCTAGTCATCTTATGAATGCAATAGATCAGGGAATGATAACTTTACTCACTCAGAAGGATGTTGGATGTTTTTTCTAAATTAAATTTAAAATCCAATTTGTGACAACTAGGTAAATGTTCATATCTGGTTGTGGGTGGAGATTAGATGCAAAGCAAACCTTAACAGCCTGACAGTGACATTTAACTTAATTTCACATGTAAGCAAGAATACTTGAAATTCATTCAAAGAACACAGACTCTTATTTTCCCACTGAAAAAGTACTGTAAAAAAATAACCAAGAAATTTTTCAAAGAACATTGATCCTGCTTGGCTATGTTTCACTTCTTCTCAAACTGCATGTAGGATGGATACTGGGCAGACAGTGCCTGTGATAGAAAGTTAGGCTACATCTGCAGAAGAGAGCCACAGGGAGCTTTAGGAACAGTGAAGACTGATCCTGCCTGTACACAGGTAAGACTAAAACAGAACCAAAATCTGCTTATCAAAAATCCATTCTTTTCATGGGCCCCACTTGACACTGAAATTGTCTTTTTTCCCTTAACAAGTGTGATTGTAAATCAAGGGTGATAATTTTCTCTACATTGCCTTATTTTTAACAAAGTTATTTTGAATTTTTTTTGTGTGTTAATGAGTCAACCCCATTATCTGTCAAAACTGCCTGTGAAGAAGGCTAAAGCCATTATCATGGTTCTGTGCATACTTCTTATTGTTCTACTAAGCATCTGTGGTTATTGAAGACAGTAGAGACTGGGAAACGTTTCTGAACTATGTGACATGATGCAAGTTAATGACAAATTGAATTAATGAAGCCAAATCAACACGATCAATTTATTTTTATGAACTGATTTAATCTTAAGGCATGTTTTTTATCCTACTGCTTTCCTTCTCTCTTTTTTTTTCTTTCATTTTTCCAATTTACTACTGCTCAATACTTAGTAACATTTCACACCACCCTACGCAGGGAAGAGCTGATGTTCATTGCAGGAACTAGGCAGATGCCAAATACTGAGCACATCTTTTATTTTTTAAACCTTTCTTGGGTGCAGCAAGCACACCTTCAGCTAGTAAAGAAGGCGAAATCAGAATTCAGCTGTAATTTTGAATATTTTATCTTCCAGTAGTTTTTCTGCTATCTCTTCAGTCAGACTTTTTTAGGTGGACTGATGAGTTAAATCAATGAATTAGTTTAGTTACAGTTCTTTTAGCCTGGAAACATAAGGAAATTTGAGTCAGTGTCTCACTACAAGAGACTACTCTTTTTTATTCTCAGTAAGGAATATTTTGTTCATCTGCTTCTGAATACTTATTCTGTTCCTCTGACTTTCCCATGAGTTAAAAATAATGATTTATTAGTTGACAAAGAGAGGGATTTATATGCATTAAATCTCTCTGCATGCTCACTAAGTTTAATTATTAACAGCCTACTGGATTTCAAATGATACATTATTGCATTATTTTATATTAAAATACATAGATTTAAGAGTGTACAGTGAAATTCAAGCACTAAAACATATGCATTTTCTGCAAGTACGTTATTACACATTCTTTTTTACAGGGGTGGACAAGACATGGTTCTTACTGCTATTTAGTTGGACATGCACCCGTAACATTTTCAGAAGCAATGAAAACCTGTGAAGGGATTGGTGGTTATTTAACAACTATAGAAGACAGGTATGAAAGATTCTAAGAGCTATACTTCTGATGGAATAATCTTGGCATTTTATAAAATAGTTGAGAACTCTTTAGGAAAAAAAAGTGAGGCCAGAAGAGAAGAATGTCTCTTTCTTGGAGAAAAAAATAAATACAGTATGTCTTTTCTAACTAAATATATGTTACATCTTCATGTTTTCTAGTACTCTGGGAGAAAAGACCACAGTTGCTTTTGCTCCACTAAGTGCAGCTTTTCAGTGTAGCTCAGCCTCCAATGCTTTTGGAGCTAGTACCTCTGATATTCAGTCAAGTGAGGTATTTCTTTGAATGAGTAGACCTAAATGAGACTTCTCTCTTTCCAGTCTTGCGCAGTTTAGGATGCTGAAAAATTGCTAAGGGAGAACTAGGTTTAATCTCCATCTAACTTCTCTCATTTCAGGTATGAGCAAGCCTACCTGACCAGCTTTGTCGGTCTGAGCTCTGAGAAGTGCTTCTGGATTGGTCTCTCCAACACAGAAGAGCAAGGGATCTTCAACTGGGAAACCGGTGAAGATGTTTTCTACACAAACTGGAACTCAGCAATGCCTGGTAGTCCTTGCCATGTGCAGTCTCTGTAGTTTGTGTTTAAAAGCTGTATCTTAAAGCCCCATGCTGAGGAAGAGAGATGTACAGCAATTCTTAATGCTTTCAAATGCTGTATAGGAAATTCTGTCATAGTTAGGAATTCAGTTATACCTTTGCATCCCTGTTCCCAAGATGTCATGCTGTATGTTTTTTGCAAGTTATGGAATGGATCTTTCACTTTGTATGCTCCCTTGCCCCATACGCTGGCACCTGGTTGTGCTTCCTTCTCTCAGCACCTACAGTCACTCATGCATTGTCATCACAGTGGCTTTCTTCAGGCATGTTTCATCTCACAGAGTGAGAGATATAAAGGAACAGAGACTTAACAAAGTATGTGTACACCTTTTTCCTTCCCACTGCCTTTTCAGCAAAGAGATGTAGGCACGTCAGACATTCTCTGAGACCCCAGATCTTAGTCTGGTCTTGCCAGTATCTATTCACCATAGACCAACTCTATGACCCTGGAATGTTTCATTTCTGTAATGCTGCATTTAGCTACCTCTGGTCTTTAGGGTTGTGAAACTAACTGCAAGTAGCCATGCCTCCAGGTTTTGGTCAGAGGAGACTATCCCAGGGCTTTCCTCCTGATATTCCAGACATCTGTTTGACTTTGTCTAGCGAATGGAAACATTTCAGTAGTTGATTCAAGAGAGAGTCATAAATTACAGTAGGATCATCACAAGTATGTTCCAGCTGGTGTCATTTCCAGCTCTGGGATTAATTCTGGACTCCCCAGGGCTGTTTCCTGGTGACAGGAGTTTAGTCTGTCAGTCAGGCAGGGCCTGGAGGCAGCTGGAGCTTGGTGGTGCTCTGCCAGCACCTCTGCGTAAGCACTTCCAGCACCACAGGGTTAGTTGCCTTGTTGTTTCCTTTTAATCATCGCAGCTAGTTCTATTTAATGTACACTGTAAGAACAAATTTTTAAAACAAAACACAGAATAGGCAGGACAGCTTGGCTGCCAGACATTCTCCCTATGCACTGGCAGGCAGCTTGCTTCTCTCTGGCTCTGAACTCAGCACTGTAAGGACTTTCTCACTTGCAACTAATTCTGGGCTCCCAGCTCCCTAAAAGGCTATGTTTTCGTAATACCTAACAAATGGCTAATACATCTGTTCCCATGCTGACATGCCAGCCCCGAGCAGCTGATGACTCTCTCAGGTCTACCTGCTCCTTTTTATACCTCCAACCCCCCCTGAATTCCCTGCTGCAAGTGGCCAGTCTGTCTATGAAGGAACTTCCTCTGCATTCCAGCAGCCCTACCCAGACTTCTGCACAGCAGCCAGCATGTAGCAATCAAGCAGCTTTCTTTCCTCCCACCTGGTTATCACAGAGCCATGCCATCTTTCCTACCTGCTGTCCCAACATTGAGACTATCAGAACTCAGTATCTTAAATGCTCTCCCAGTGTTATTGAGCAATTATTGCAGACCACTAAAACTCCCTGCCACTTACATTTTCCCCTCTATAACAATTTACTCTGATAGCAAGTGAATATTAAATACTTGGTTTCTGATGTGGCAGAATTTCACACCTCTTTCTCACTGCTAGGAAGGAAAATGCTGTTTTGAACGACTTGCTGTGGTTGACTCAGTGACTCTTCACAGAAAGTCTTCATAGGGCTATATTCTGAAATGATTTGTGCTACTGAGGAAATCTGTGTTGTAATACAAAACTCTTTCTCAACTAGCCATTAGTAAAACACATCTATGATGACATATATGAACATTCTGTCTTTGAAATACTTGAAGTGTCTTTGGAATATGACACCATGGAAATAATTATTTCCTGGCTCTTCATTTCTTACAAGAGCAAAATCAAACTGACTGTAAATGATTAAAGTGATAGAATTGAGGAAAAAAAAAAACACATGGAAAACAATACTGTAACAGTTTTTAGACTCTGGGGTTTTCAGCCTCAGGTTGCAGAGAGCTTTTTGCCACTCCAATGCAATCTCTATTTTATTCCTTCTATTTTTTCATCTTGTCTTTATTGTTAGTTAACTGCGGATGTGTTGATGCCATGCTGGAGGTGCCTGAGTTTGTTCCCAGGGAGCCACTGGGATTGCAGTGCAGCATCATGCTTAGATAAAGTGCTAGGGTCTTGGTGGTGGAGGACTGTGTAAATGAACCGCTAAGTTCAGGCTCATTTGGTCCTTCTAGCTCTCTGCTGACACAGCTGTGCTGCTTTTGGTACTGAAGGCAATTCACTCAATTCTTGCTCAGAAATGTCTGTGTTGTCTTTCAGTTCACAGTTTAGGCATATCCTTAAAGACTTAGAATGGGATTTGTCTTATTAAAGTTAAGCTAAAAAGAAGTTTAATATCTTCTTTATAATAGCAGTCAAGACTACCCTTAGGAAAAAAAAAACACAACAAAACAGTGGGATGAGTTCTCTGAATGTGAACATCTGGGGACTACACAGGCAGGGAATCTAGAATTTTGGTTAGGCTAAGAGCTTAAAAGTTAAGATTGCCTCTAAGTAATAGACAAATGTTGCTTTTGGCAGTGTCATAGACCATTGTCCCCACTGGTTCTGAAAGCAGAGAATGAGGTGTCAGAGATGGCATTTCAGAAGGATGCCTGTTCCTTGGTGCTCCTTATCCCTCCTGGGTGACGGGCTGCCAGATGCTTGCTGTGAGTGGCGTAGGAAAGAGCTAGCTAGGCAAGAGGAAGTTAATGTACTTAAGCTATAATGCTTTTCAAGGGCAAAAAGGATTGCTCTCTGTTTTCCTCTTTTTAGAAACCTTCTCTTCTGAGGAGATGCTACACATTATATTTCAAGCAGTCTTTTGTAAATGAATTGCATGAGCTGTAAAAAATGGCAGGGGAACTACTTGAAAACACGTTTTAATTTTCTTTTATATTTCACAAAGGGAAAGAAGTAGGTTGTGTTGCCCTAAGGACTGGAAATGCAGCTGGACTATGGGATGTTCAGAACTGTGACCTAAAGGCAAAATTTCTCTGCAAAAAACTAGCTGAAAAAATGACTCGTCCATTTGCTCCTGGAAAAAAATTTAATTTCCGATGTCCTCTGGGTTGGAATACAAGTAATAGTACTAATTCATGCTTCAGAGTAAGTGTTATTTTTTTCCTATAATCCTTCTCCTGAGACAAAAGTGTTCTTAACTGATAGAAAGTCTAAGCTTCAGAGAATGACACCTCATTGTATGAATGTAGTGAGCTTTTACACAGACTGCCCAAGGAAATCACTGCAATGATCACTATATCAATGATACTTAGGGTTATCAAAGTAGCATATTCTTTAATCTATGTTATACATGAAAATCTTAATGGAATATTTTCCTATTTTGATCATACAAGGTAGCCGGTGGACTTATTTTTAATACACTGCAAAAATAGTGTCCTACTTCAAAATTTATTTACAGATTTTTGTGAGACAAAACAACCAGAAAAGAACATGGTTTGAAGCCAGAGATTTTTGCAGAGAAATAGGAGGAGACCTGGCTGCCATTAATAGTGAAGAAGAGCAAAGAGTGATAGAAAACTTAATAAAGTTAGTAAAATAAATATCTAATGATTCATATTTCAGTTTAACAATTTGTTGTATAGGAATAAATAAATATATTATTGAGCCACTCATGAGATAATGTAATGAAAAGCTATACCTGTTTATAGTCATATTCATAAGAAAAAAAAATGAGAAAAAAAATCATATAGGTACCATTTCCAAAGACATCTTTGGATTTCCCAAAATTTGTCACCATCTGCGAACTTTTACAATTAGAAAATAAAACAAAACACCAACCAAACAAAAAAACTAAAACTAATGCTTCTCCTTCATTTCTAAGTTTGTGCATCTAACCATTTTGAAACTAAACTGTCTCTTCAAGCAAACTTAAATATTTCATTTTTTCAGAGAACACTATAACCACAGCCTCAGTGAAGAAAAGCAACATGCTGCATTTTCAATGTAACTATTTTCAAAGTGGGACATTTTAAGAGATGAACACTTATTCACTAATGGAAGCTTGCAGACCAACAGCATTTTGTTCTTTTTAAAATTTCTACAGTAATTTTCTTTTAGTAATTCAACAGTTTAGTCTTTGAATCCTCTGAAGCTCTTATACTTACCTCACTATTACAGACCAAGTACTTCCTAGCCCATCCTTGCAGCTGTTACATACATTTATATTACTGGTTTCAAAGCATTGAGTAGTCCTCATATCCTTCGGTAAGTGTGAGGGCGATTGTTCCATGTAACTTACATAACTTAACACAGCCAATGTGCTCTTTTCTTCATAACATATCCTTTCACACTCTAGAAAGAAGCCCCCACCTTCTCAACCTTTGTGGATAGGTTTTCAGCTCTTGGATCCTGATGGTGGGCTGTCTTGGAGTGACGGATCCCCGGTGAGAACTCAACATTCCTACTTTATTTCAGTTCTGACTCTTTCGCTGTTAAAGCTACTTCTATGACTGGCATGGATGAAAGTCATATTAAGAATTACCAGGAATGGCTGCCTTACCACTGGGCAACCCTAAATCATTGTTCTCCATACTGGCTTGGAAAAGAAAAAGGTTATAAGCCATGAGATTAAACCATCAAAGCAGCAATAACATGAAGTTCCAGCTAAAGAGATAATTATCTGGGTTGTAAGTAGATGAGAATCATCTCTCCTGATTGTATTTGGCGGCGGTGATATATTGCCATATTCCTTTCCCTGCTGTTGATTTATAACCTCATTCAATTCCAAACCAGAGCAAAAAGGCTTAGTGTGACTGCTGAAGTCTGCTACATGCTGTGTAAGATGAGAGCCTTCTTTTTTTCTTACAAAATGCTATATTGCTTTAATAGCCCACGTGGGCTGTGCAGCCACACAAAGAAAATAAGGAGTGGTTCAAAATTTTGGTGCTCTCTCTCTTTTCTTCCAGAGTTCAGCTATTTTCCCTGTTAGATATGAATAAAAATCAAAGCTATGTTTCCACTGTAGGTGAGTTATATGAAAACAATTCCTTTTTACGATACTCCATTAGACAATTGTGGAGCAATCAGCAAAGAGCATTCCATTTCCGGGATTAACATGCACTGTGAATTCAGTCAGGACTGGATTTGTGAAATAAAGAAAGGTAGGCTAATTTTTACTTTAAGCTCTCCCTAGAAAAACATTTCAGTTGCAGAATTTCATATTTTAGAATGGTGCGATGCAAGTTACGTGTTCAAAGAAAACCTGGTTGATTTCATAGGAATTCTGTATATGGAACAATAGGCCAAAGCATATCAATACATTCAGAATACAATGCTTCAACTGAAAATTATCAAACTTGTTTTGCCTTATTTTAAAATTTTATACTGTATGATAATTATTATTTGTTTTCCAAAATGTAATTACTGCAACTACAGAGAAATAAGAGAAGAATCTGTTATGGCTTTGTGTCGAGTTGCACAACAACTGTTCCTCCTGAACAGTTACTTTGGTGGCTCTCTTTAGGCTCCTTCACACAATTGGTGAGGAACAATGTTCAAAGTGATATTTCTGTGCTGCATTTTTTCAAAATAATCTGATTCCAGCTAACTCACATTGTCTCAGCTTTTCATGTTTAAAAAGTAGCAGCCATAGATATCTATCTCAAAAAGATGCTGTGTAGATATCTTTGCTGGTAACTTTGCAATTCTTCAACTGAACGATCAGTACAACTAAGAACTATCTGCAAAAATGTCAGTGGTAGTTGTCTATTTTATTAATTGTTATTAGTGTATGAATGGCACAAATTACAGCCCGAAGAAATTACCATCGTTAGTCAGTAGTACATAATGTCATAATGAAAGGTACAGAAACAGTCCTAATAATTTGTGCTTTCTGAACTTACATAATTTTTTATCTTTTACATCTTTCAATCAAACATGGAAGAAATTATTTTTAAAAGGTGACAAACTTGTTTTTACGAAAGCATATATGTTGCACGCTTCAGTTAGTGCAATTACAGACACAGGAACACAAATATTACATTGAACTCCTGTGGAAAAAAATAAAGATGATATTTGTCTTGTATTTTTATAGCTCTTGGTCCTGCAGGTTTAGATATATTACTCCAGTATTCCCCTAAGTGTTATATCTCATTTTTTTCATTTACATTTTCTCAGCAATTGGTGGCTTTTCAGTCAAATGTGATTCTTCACAAAGTAATGTCACAGAAAAAATGTTTCACCAATAAATGAATAGTAAATACATATATTTGTAGTTTTAAAAACAAATTTGTTTAGAATCTGAATTTCTTGCTCAGATTTGACAGCGATATAGAATCTCCTATTATTTTGCAAAGTACATCGACATCCAAGTACAGTATTTTCACTCTTTCTTTTTATTACAGAAAAATTATTGAAATTTGATTGTCACTAAGATCATTTCTGATTGAACTGGTCATTGACTAACTGAACACCAACATTGGTTCAACATTTGGAAAATGTTTTTACATCTTTTTTTTCTCATTTCATTACAGGAACACTCTTGAAGCCAGAACCTGTCAGCCCTCCTGCCAGTAAGCTCTTGTTTATCTCCTCACACCCACAGGATGCTGTCATGTAACAACAGCAACTTTCACAGGGACTGTGCAGAATGTAGACTCCTCTTCTGTGTTGCAGTGTATGAAGTCACAGAAGATGGCTGGATTATAAAAGGGGACAAACAGTATTTTTTCAGCACAGAAAGAAACTCTATGGAAAAAGCCAGAATGTTCTGCAAAAACCACCATGGAGATCTTGCTGTTATTGGAGATAATAATGAAAGAATTTTTTTGTGGAAATACGTAAGAGGAAATTTGATTACATTTTACCATACACAGCATTTATACCCTGCTGCATATGCTTGTGAAATACAGGAGGACATGCTTGTTGCATAATACTAATATATTTTATCAACAGTAGATTTCAGTATTCAATGCAAAAATGTATAACTAAACATGTGTAAGAAGCAATGAACAGAAATCTACCTTTCAGCTGTGTTCTAGATGGTAGATTTGAGGTAGATACACAGATTTGAGGCTATTGCCAGGGTAGCTCTGACACACCACATCATGCTGCTGCCCTAAACAACTTTTCAAAGAGAGGTTTAGCCTGCTCCAGGTCAGGGATTGAAGAACTGAAAAATAATCAGGATGTTCGTGAATCAATTTTGCTCCAAAACATCTCAAAACTAGTTATGTATTTCAAAAGCGCTGCCCAGACATCACCTGAGATGATGCTGGTGGGTACATGCCCGTAGTAGGGACATGCCTACCATTAAATAGCATGGATGTTGGCTCAGACCTCTGCCATAACCCTGTTTGGTTTATTAACGTCAAAGCTGCCACACAGCCTACTTTCTGTGTTACGCTGTTTTAGATGTTTGTTTTTGTGCGGGAAAGGATATGAAAGGAAGAGGGGACAGGCAGCTTAAGACACAGAAATCACACTGCAGCTTAAGAGGAAAATGAAGATTTACTTACTACACTGAACTAAAATATTTTATACTATTCTCATTTCACAAGTCTTCCTTGTATCTTTCAACATTGAGAGCACAAACTAACTTTGAAAGCTTTGATTATACCAGTAAGGCATTTAAAAGTAGTGAAGCAGCAATAAAGTAACAAAGCAGAATTATGTGATTTATGGTATTTATTTCAACAGGAGTCCTGTCTAGTGATTATGTGTGTTCATTCAAACAATATGTATTCATCTATTTGCGTCAATAGCCCAAAAAAGAAACCTTTTTTTCTATTAGATAAGTAGTAAGTAACAGACAGCACTAAATAACAGTACATTTTTTTTCATGTGTTTAGATCTTAAACAATGGCAAACTGCATTCATATCTCATAGGATTAATCCTGAATGCTGACCAACAGTTTAGGTAGATAAACGTGCTATATTACGATCCATAAAAAAAACAGAGCAAAAGTTTTGCACAGCCAGAGTTCCTTCTGGAGGTACTCCTGCAAGGCACGTATAAGCAATTTTGGAGAGTTATGTTGAAATGTATGCCCCTCTCCATTTAAACACATGAAAATATATGGCTTAAATTATGTTTTAATAGAGAATATCCATGCTCCCAATACATAGGTAGCATCTATAACAATGAAGGTATTTTTGCTTTTTGACTTGGTATGAAAGAGCCCCGTTATCTAAAATCTTTTATCTTGTTTAGCTCAAACTAACAGACAGACTCGGCTGTAAATATGTAACAATATATATTTTTAGCATATTAAATGTTTTTTTTTCTGAACTGCTTGATGAACATAGTCTGGTCAACAGCTACTATGTTACTTTTTTTTTTTTTTCAGATGGATAGATGGAAGTATATTACACTTTGCACCTTGGGCAGGAGGGGAACCCAACTTTGCCTATGCTCAACAACGCTGTGTGGTCTGAGATAAAAAATATGGTGAGTTACACTTTTTTAAAAAATATATTTTTATGGTTATTTTTCTTCCTCTGTTTGTTAAATGTATCTTGCAAACAGTAAATCTATTTTTTTTTGCCAGTTATTTGGGGAAAAATACATGTAATAAAATTCGTATATATGAAATTGATTTTATTAGAGAATGCAGGGACAAACTGGTCATTAATTTTCCATCTGTACAGGCAGTATGTTCTGTTCGAGTAAAGGGAGAATTGTTATTTCAAAAAATAATTAGGGAATAGTGAGTAAAGGAATAATGTAGATAACCAGGGGCCTAACAAGCATATGAAGTATCACATTCTATTGTTCTTTCACAGAGAAAGTGTTACTTTACATCTGAGTTTTACTCAGAGGTAAGGGAGTTGCCATGTCTGCCACATCATATGGGCACTACTCCCACAGTCACAGCAGGACTAAAGCCCTCCTGCAAATGATGATAGGATGTAGAGTCCAGCTGAAGTACACTATCTGACATTCCTAGGCAGAGTGTTTTCAAAGCTACAAATATGGAGACAAGTTCACTTTTCTACAGATTTTAGTCTTTTATCCAATGTCTTATTCTCTGTATTTAAACTTCAGGTTTGTGGAATTATGTTAGCTGTGGTCATTCACATGGCTTTATCTGTGAGAGACATGAGAGTTTTGTGAATGCCAGCAGTAACTTCACCTCCAGGAGGATGTTCTGAAGACTGGCTTTTATTTAAAAATCAGGTTTGGCAACATGTATCTATACACAATGATACTAGTCCTTGGGGACGTACCTACAGCTATACATGGGACCTTTTGTCTCCCATATACCTTTTGACAGTGATTTTCCAAAGTCACATTAAAAATTTAACTAGTTAGCTAATTCTTACAAAATGATGATTTTATAGTCATATATATTTTTATTATTTTTCAGAAAAGTGGTCATCTAAGCTACCATGGAACAAATCTTAATAGTATGTACTTAAAAAAGATGGAACTTAATTCAACCGTCAGAACCAACAATAGTGTACAGTCAGTCATTTGAGTAGGGATGAATCAGAAATAATGCTCAATTACAACATCTTACACGTCAAAAATACATTTCAAAAAGCTCACATGGTTTCAAATGGAATCCTAAGATTGGCTTTTTTATGTATCTATTGGCAGTAATTCTTTGTCTAATGACAAAGTATGGCTTTTCCAGCACAGCTAGTTAACACATTAGGTTCTATGAATTTTAAATGGTTGATTTAATTTTGTTTCTTCCAGAAAGTTAGAGAGTACGTTTTAAAGTCATGAAAGATTCTGCCTTTGCTCTAGAGCCGAGTCCCTGCCAGCTCTTTTCTGGTCTGATGGGGTTAATTTCTACTTTAACTGGTGTCATGCATGCCTAAATTCCTTTTGCTGTCACTCATTGATGACCTAACTTATTTTTCCATAGTGTTACAAATTTTTTGGTTCTCAATTTCATTATTGGCGTACTGCAAGTAGGGATTGTATCAGCCTTGGAGGACATCTGGCTACCATACAAAATGAACTAGTACAAGGTATAGTGCAATGGCCCTTTAGATAATAGCACTTATTCTGTAAACACTGTTCATTTCCTGAAAAGAAATATGGCAAGAAGAGACAGTACGTAAATATGTGTATTTTATAATGTTTATACTCAACATGGGTTATATGGTCATGGCATAAAACATTTTTGGAAGAGCTGGAGCTATCTGTTTCAGGCTAGTAATGCTAAGGTTTGCTTGTTCTCATTCCATGTGAACCACTTTACATTATTCATGGAATTTGAACTGGCATAGAATAGCAAATTGCTACCTGATTCTTGTAGGGTTTGACGGAGGTAATGAAGAAGAACCCATGGTCTGCTTTTACTATAAATAGAAATGAATATATTACTACACCTCTGAAATGACTGTCTAAATTCTGCAAATTAATTCAGCAGTACAGTGTCAAATAAAAGCACATTTCCACATTGACTACTTTTCTGGGCTTCCAGTTGTAGGTCCATCAGTCAATCAGCTCATCCTGAAGGTTGAAATAAATGAACTCATTTGACAAATGGTCAGTCAGCTTTTTTTTTTGTATTACCTTAATTCTGATCTTCCTTTGGAGTTCTGAATACTTTCATTCATTGAGAACTTTCATGGGCAAAGGCTTGGTAAAATCTTGACACAATAAACTTGACATAATCAAATCAGGTACATTCTGATTGAAAGCTAATTAAAATGTATTCACAAGATTTTAGCAAAGCAAACACAGTAATTACAGATTTGTTTATGACCTGATGTCTTGACTGATGTTTTGACTGATGACATGACATGTTTAGAGAGACATGGTTTAGTGGGGTTATTGGAGGTAGGTGGATGGTTGGACTGGATGATCTTGTAGGTCTTTTCCAACCTAGCTAATTCTGTGATTCACCTTCTTTTTTGTTGTGTTTTTTTTTTTCCCCCTAGCTTTTCTCACTTACCATTTGAAGGATGTTTCATATGATCCCTGGATTGGCTTGAATGATGTAATTAGTGAACTCAACTTTGTTTGGGCTGATGGAAGTGCTGTTTCCTATACAAACTGGGCTCCAAATTCCCCAAAACTTTATAAACCCATTTTGTTTGACAGCCTCCGCCCAGAAGATGGCCACAATCGGATAAAAGTAAATATTGCTCAGAGTTTACCATAAGGTTAAGTGTGGAGAACAGCATCACTTAAATTAAACATCTCAGTTTGCTTCCCTTTGAGTCAGCTTTTCCCCCAGCTTGCTCATTTGTCAATAAACTGGGATGGATGATACAGTACCTTAATGTTTTAATGTTTGAATATACTAGCTAACTCATAACACAAGAGAATAAGTTACTGCTGCAAATTTGCCAAAGAATTTAGGAATATTCTGGGATTGACTGACTGAATAAAGTTTTCTTTTTCATAGTAATTTGATGTTTATTTTGGAGAAAATGCAAGTATAGCATTCAAATTCTAGAAGCAAGCACACTGGAAACACTTTCACATGTTTGGTAAATTCAGTCATGTTGGAAAATGAAGGAAGAGAGCATGCAACAGTTCAGTTTTTTTCTACTACTTCCATATTTAAAATTGCAACTGAACTGCTAAGGGCTGATAGATGCTAACTGCTACCAAACCACCAAAATGCTCTCCACTGCTAGGTCTGAAATTAAATCCCATAACGTTGTAAATAAAATAGCTTTCCACATATGCAAACCAATTTCTCCAATTTATTTCCCTACCTTCTTTTCAGAACTTACCCTTCACTTTCAATGTGACTACTCTACTTGCTGTCCAGCCTCCCCTCATTTTGTTATTCACTCCTCTAGAGAAGCCAGAGAGACAGCTTAATCTTCATCTTAGCCAATTCATTGTGCTTTTGCCGATTCTGTTCTAGTCCCTGTCTGAGTTGTATAGGAAGACAAATAGGATGCAGCACAACACATCTCAATTTCACTACAGCTCTGATAGTGCTTCAGGGAAACATCCAGAAACAAACAAACAAAAGAAAAAACAGGAGGCAGAAAGGTACATTCTAATTCTCTCCTTTACCTTGAACATACTATCACCTTCTGAGAATCCTTTTCTGGAACTACCCAGGGCAGTGGTCGCAGCCCCAAGCCTGTCTTGGAGTTCAAGAAGCATTTGGACAATGCTGGGTCTCTTGCAACTCAGGATATTTTATTATTTCATGATTTTTAAAAGAGTGAAATATCACTGAAAATTGCCCTAGCTTTAGAAGCAATTGTCCATCTCCTCTACTCCTTTCTTATTGCTTATTTCATTATCATCTTCTTTTCCTCTGCTTCTTCAGAGTAAGACCACTAGAATCACTAAATCAGGTGTTCCTAAACTTTTTGCGTGGCAGCAGAGCAGGCTCTTGTGGATTGTAACTAACTTGAAGTTCCAGCTTCTTAAGCACTCAGCGCCTGATTTGGTATAAGTGAAAGATCTTTTAAGAACTAAAGTTGATGATGACACTTTCATGATCATCACTTAAATGCTTCTGCCAAGAACCACTACTTGGCTTTGAAAAGCATAGCCTCCATTTATTTCTATTTCATTCCTATTTAAAAACAAAAGCTACTTAGAGCTGCTCATTTATTGAGACGAATACTGTGATAAAGATTTTGAAAATAATAGTGACTTTCAAATATGTCTTCTTGACAATGACTAGAAGAATGAACAGGTTGAGTTGAAGATTGAAAAGAAATTGCAAGACAATACCAAAGTGGAGCTAGCCACCACAGAGGAGGCTGGAGAGAAAAAGAAAAGAGGGAGGTGTTTTTTGAGTTGTAATACAAACCCCAAAATGTCAGAATTAAAAGGGGGAAAAAAAAGAAAAAAAAAAGGCATGAAACTTCCCATAACTATAGTACTTAGTTTTATAACTTCTAATATTAGTCTAATATTAATGTACTCACTGTCATATTCCTTCCCTTCTTTCAGCAGCATGATTGTGTTTCTCTGAAGAGAGATCATACTAATATAGGAAAATGGAGTGATGAGCCATGTTATAAATCCAGTGAGTATATATGCCAGAAGAACAGTGGTGAGTTCTGTGTCACTAACCCTGGAATTTGTAATGACAAAATTAAAATCACTTTTTTTTTAAAATATAATTTAGATCACAGTTATATTTTCATAGTTGGTTAGTTAGTTATAGGCAAAACATCAATAAAAATTAAGAGCCCATCTTGCATTACAGTGTTACTTAGAAATGTTTTGAAGAAAAGAACTTAAGAAAGCAAATCAGAATTTATGAAAGCAAAATATTTTTATTTAAAATAGTTTAATGAAATAGCTAAAATACTGTAAGCTTTTTATTTACACAAGTTCATAATAATCTATAAATTATCATAACTGGTAAGTAAAATTTACATTGATCCAAATAAACCTGATAGTCACAGTCATGAAGATACTAAACCACAAAGAGTATATTGAAAATGTACAGAGTAAGTGCGATATCTTTTTACTCCATAATATGTAAAATTCAGTGAATTTATTGATTGGAAGTCCCCTGTGGCTGAAAATGTATTTATTTAATCTGGAAAGTTCACTACTATTTTGAAGTTATCTGTTACTTATAAACAATTAATGAGAAGATATTCCATTCAAATTAGCAATGTTCTAGTATGTTTGTAAATAATAATGATGTTATTCAGTTGCTCAAGATGAACATGTGTCCTCCAGATTTAAGTGTTCTTGTGTTTGGCATTTTTATTTTTACTCCCACAGACCCTAAACTCTATAAATCATTGGGAACAGTGTGGGTCTTTGCTTTTGACCATTCTGATGGCATTAGCTACTCTGTCACCCATTCCAAAATGAATTGGGAAGAAGCACGACAATCCTGCAATAGCACTTCCTCAGAACTTGCTAGCATTTTAGACCCATATAGCCAGTCACTACTGTTCTTAATTGCACAGGAATATGGGCAGCCTATGTGGACTGGTCTTAACAGCTACGTGGTAAGAATATGTGTTACAGATACCTGTGCCTGTCAGCTTAGCTCCTTCTGAATGCTCTCATCTTGAAATCTATAGGAATTTCTGACAGTGTATTGCTTAAAGCAGCATGTTATGTCAGTGCATTACCAATCTATTATGTCATTCATCAAAAAAGACTCATGCAGCATAGATTTCAATGAACTAAGAACTCTTAAGCGCTTTAGCACAAGGAAATACTCCTGCAAGCCAATACTTAACAATGTTGTGTATGGTTTGGAGTCATTAAAAGATCTCAATGATAAACTAAAATCTCCCCCATCATAAACTTATTTAAATCTAAAAATATATCAGAAATGATACACAGCAGTACATCCTGCCCTCCTCTCATGTTTTTATCTACCTCAGACATTGGTGACATGGCATCTCTAGTTGTATACCAGAGATCTATGAATGATTGTTTTTTATATATATTTATGTTCACAAATAGTTATTCTAGAGAATTATTTATGATTAGCAGTAGAAAAACACAATCCTGAAAAGAATGAAGGGCAAAAATTGAATGAAGATATCTGTAGTCTATATAATATGGTAATTGCACATATTGAGCAATGAAAGTATTTTTTTCCTGGTGTAATTTCTCCCATTAAAAATTTAGAATATTATGGGAAAAAAATAATTCTGTCTTTGAGATGTATGTGCCAGCTGTATGACAGAGGAGGGTGAACATTTGGATGGTAGGTGTGTTTTGACATGCTACACTCTTCCTCATGAATCACAGTCACGATATCTACTACTGAAGTGATAGCAATCAGCATTGCTTATTAAGAACACTTCCACCCACGACATGCAGACTTTTGGGTGGTGGTAACAACATTATGTCTTACCTAATTCTCAGTTTTCCTGCCTTCACTCATGTTTCCCTTCTTTTTTTCCCTTCCTTTTCCCCAAACTCAAAAAATGTTCTGAATTAGTGTTAGATACTTTTCAAATGGCTGAAAGAAAATTACTCTGCAATCGTATCTGTGTGTAACAGACGTTGTGCATCTTGCTGCAATTAGCAAGCACAAAAAGGTGGCAGCTGTAAGCATATGAATCCATACTGGTTACATGAGAGTCCTCTAAGGACCCTGTGTAATAGGTTTATGACTCTCAGCAACTTTGAAATTACTGCATGGATTTTGCTTCCAGACCAAGGGCAAGTATCAGTGGATTGACAGATGGAGGTTAGTTTACAGCAAGTGGTCCAGCGGGGAACCAAAACAGACATTAGCATGTGTCTACCTAGATACTGATGGAACCTGGAAGACGGCTTCATGTGAGGAAGAATCAGATGGTAAGCGATTTAATATGTTTAACTAGAGGGTGTGAGGATTTACCAACTGTGCTAATATAATAAACCACCTTGTTTTATGCACTGGTAGGTTAGAATACATAAGCAGATAACTAGCACATTAAGAGTTGTTGGGAATTCTTTCCAGAAGTAAATCAATTCATAATAGTCACAACCAGAATCCTAAGAAATCAGGAACTGACTACTTATTGATTTCTTAGTTATCCACTCAGAAAAGTTATTCATGAAGTTCTGTACTCAGTTTGGGGCACCAGGGATTGAAAAGGCTGTTAGGCAAATAGGATTTTCAGATGACTAGAAAACAAGAATTAATAAAGAAAGATTACATTTGGGGTTGTGCAAAAGACTAAGAAACAAACATACTAAGAGAAATGGATTAATTAATTGGTGGGAATAATTAATCCAAACAGATGATCAATTCTAAATATTGAAAACTAACCCTAAAGAAATTGAATTTAATTATTCCCTATATCTGATATGAGTTGGAAAAGGAGTAACAGACAGAAGTACTGGAAGAAAAACTTGATTTTCACAGTTCCAAAGCCTTTAACATACATAAAAGTACAGAAAACAAAATAAAAACAGGTCAGAGAATTTATATTACTGGAAATTGCTAAGAACAGTGATGACAAACACCTGCTCCAAATGACGTAATTATATATCAACTTCTTTTCACCTGTGAGCGCAAGGACAAAGTACAAAACCCTCTGAGGAACCCTCTAAGTACAAACTTCCATAATTTCTATAGAAATTAGTATAAATATAATTTTATGATTTAACTAAATATGCTTACATTTTCTTCAATATTAGGGAAGATACCGAACTATTAGAAAATGTAAAATTACATGCCAAATTACATCCCAAGATGCTGTAATTTGACAAAAAAATATCCTCAGAGTTTGTATAAAATATCTCTTTCCACTTCAATATTATGGAAATCTAATTTGAGAGATGAATGTTCCTTAACAAGGAAAGAAATAGACTGTGGAAGACTCACAGGAAGAAAATGCAATTTGGCAGAACATTTAATTTTCATTCCATCTGCATTTATCTTCTCATCCAAAATCTTCCTAATGTATCAATCACTATGGAATTTATTTAGGATGCAGTTTAATAAAAAAATTCTGCAAGCTGTGTTAAGTCATATCAACCCTTTCATTCACAACTACAGTTTCTGGTACAAGGTTTTGATCCTGTCAAAAACTGAGACTGAAGTCAGAAATCGTTTTAAAAATAGCTATTTTTTTTTTAACTAAGTAGGCAGATATTTATGCCAGAAAACCAGTTGGATATTTTATTGACTAGAGTCATGACAAAAATTATAATTACAGAGAATCCATACTTCTTACGGACTAGAGTACCTTCCTAATCACCTTGACAAATAAATGAAGTAAAACAATTTCTCAAAAAAAGTCATACTCAAGCTCGTATTAGAACATGCTTCAATTCTTCTCTAATGACAAACCTAATATAGGTTTCTTAGTCTTGTCTTAGCTATCTAATGGATTTTTATTTTTTTTTTTATAAATTAACTTCCAAATACCTGATCTCTTACCAGTAACAGCCCCTACTGAGCCCCCCCAGCTTCCTGGAAAATGCCCTGAATCAAAAGGACATAGGTCTTGGATACCTTTCCATGGTCACTGCTACCACTTTGAGGCTGTCAGGAAAAAAAGCTGGTCTCAAGCTCATCAGGAATGTGCCCAGCTAGGTGAGTGTTGTGTTTTAGAAAGACTGAAGATGCAGTGAAATTCACCAAATAGTGGATGATATTGATATGAATGCCTAACATTACTTTAAAACTTCAAAATATGCGTTTAGGTTGCTTTTCAAAGAAGACAAGATTCATGCCATTTCAGAATAGAATTGTATATTTGATATCTCAATTACCAGGAGAAACATTCATATCTAAAAAAAAAAAAAAATGATGTTCCTACTAGTTTCAGGAAAATCAGTAATTGGGTAGAAAGAAAAACTCTTTTAGTTCACAACATGTACTACAACACAAACTTGTAGGAAAGGTGCGGGTTTTTTTGTTACTTCCAGGGCACTGTATAATAACTTGATTTGAATATCTGGACAATAAATGAGATTGAGGAGTCACCTGGCTTCCACAAACCAGTAAAACACAGTTAGTCACTCCCTCCTGCTCTGGAAGACTCCCCACTGCCAACTATGATTTGGGGAGAAGAGCTCTATGTGGATTAGGGGAGAAGATGTTTTATTCCAGATCTCAGATTTCTCTTCACTCTTAACTGAGAATTGCTGAGAAACAGTTTACATTTCAGTGTAAGAACAGGAGACATCCTATATATCAACATCGTATTTCTGAGTGATACTCTTTTAATTGCAAGTAACCTAGTAGCCAGAAGGAAAAAATGCATTTGAACACTTGTGCATATTCTAGGTTCCTACACTTTTCCAGCACATAGTACCACACTACCCTGGCCAAGCCAGATAGGGGATTTCCTGGTGACCACAACGCAGATTTGTGTATTAGTACTCCCAGGGCATTTGGCAAGTGTAAAAACTTCTGGACATAGAATCATAAAATCATAGAATCATCAAGGTTGTAAAAGACCTCCAAGATCATCTAGTCCTACTGAACATCTTCACAACTCAAGTACTGCTGAAAATGCTGCCTAGCCACTGGCAAGTGACAGCGCTGTAGTGACAGGATGCGTGGTGCTGAAAACATCCTATGTATCACTTTCAGCCTACCTGCAGTCTGGAGTGTGGTTGGACCTGTCTGAAAGTGTTGAAGGAGAGCAATCTGTCATCTGAAAATTGCAAAACGCTAAACAAAAATCCCTGTTGTCTTACTGAGTTGCATCCACACAGCTCAGAGTCATGCTCAATATAGGATTACAATAACTATAACAAGACCAGTGAACATTACTTGATTCAGTAATATTTTTTAAGTGTTTTTTTGACTTAAACTGTGAGAAAATGAGACATTGTGATGTATGCATTAATACTTTTCAGCTGCTGACTTGGTATCTGTAGGAGACTATACCGAAGCAAACTTTCTGGCAGAAACCATTAAGATACTTCATGGAAAGTCTCCCAACTTTTGGATAGGGTTAAAGAGAGATGACAGAGGTAAAATCTTCAATATTTAATAGTATATTACCATATCATACAAAATTATTATACATTGTTTGGAAGAAAGCAAAAAATCCATATTTGAAAAATATACACAAAAGTCAAGTATGTTTATTTCAAAGCATGTTTACATACACTTAGAACTGTAACTGAAACATTTAATTATCTATTCATGTTAAAATTTGCTGTTTTTCCTATCACAACCTGTTCTGTAACATTGTTTTATACATGTATCCTCATTTTAAATATCAGAACAATGGGTATGGACAGACAAGTCAGCATTGGGTTTTGTCAACTGGCAAACTGGAGAGCCTGCAAGCAGAATGTATAAAGACTGTGGAGAAGTATGTGCATTGACTGGGTTCTGGAACACTGACGTCTGTTCTTTCAGAAAAGGATATATCTGTAAAAAAGCAAAAAGTAAGTAACACTTCTAACATATTGAGGCTAATAATGCCTCAAAATGTATTTAAATTACACACTGTAAAACATGTAAAAACGTAAAACATTACAGGTTTATGTATAAAACCAGCAAACAAAAATAGCAGCACTGTTGCCAAAATATCGAGGCCTCAGGGACAGGAGGATATCCCATGTGGCTTCTGACTGCCTCCTCATAAGGCTGCAGCTCCAAGTCCTGTAAAACTGCCATCATCAGCTCCATGCAGCTCTCATGAATACTTCAGATACCTATGTTTAACCACAAGAACAAAGACTGCTCATTTTTTTAATAAAAAGACAGTTTTCCTTAGATCTTTCCATCAAATATCACACAGTCTAAGTTCAAAAGCAACAATTCTTGTTTCATTTCAATGGAATATACTCTCAAAAAATCTTGTTCTGATGAATGCAATGAAAACTCCGTCTCATGCTGGACTGTGTGATTACTTTCATTGCTGTGCTTTGAGCTGATGATTTGAGGACTATGATAACATACATTCCCATGGCACTCTATCTACAGCATGGTAAAATCACTTTCAAAAAAATGCTGATCGTCCCTTGATACCAAAATGATCACCTGCAAGAAAATTCAAGGGTTTGATTGCCAAATGACACTAAATGAAAGTGGTAAATAACATGAACGATTTGTTTTGTAAACTTCATATTTCTGTTCATCTTTCACTTACCTGATAAGTTTAGGAAGTGCAATTACAACAGGGACTACATCCATAAGGAATGGCTGTCTCCAAAGGCTAAACTCACAGATCATTTTCAGCTCAACATCCTCACGATATATTTCTAACTTACAAGACATCCATTTATGAAATGTTTCTTCAGAAAATGCCTAAAAATGAACACAGATCTCATGGGCAGTTTCTCAGAAATAAACACATTTGAAAATCCTTTTGGAAGTAACAGGAATCCGGCTATAATCTCGTTTCTTGTTGGCTAAGGTCAGATGCTCTTAGTAGAATGCTGTGATATTTATTCTAGAGGTTATATGTGCCTGGCTCTATCTCCCTGAGAGAGCAGGTGGGTTTGGGGCAAATTCTCAGGAGCATCATCTAGTCTTAGGAATTTTAAATTTCTTGCCTTTTTTTAAGCATTCACAATAAATATTTTCTTTTCCTTCTGAAAGTTCCAGAAAAGACTGAGATGTCACCAGAAAATGTGGGTAAGTAGATTTACCTTTCAGTAGGAGATATTCAAATACAACGTGAAAATAATAATATATATATATAATATATAGTTTCTAAATACTAATTTTAAGAGTATTTAAAAATAAAAGCTCCATAAACTTAATCCATATCTACGTGCAGGAAATACAGGTAATTCTTAATTAAACTCTTTTTTGGTCAAACTTGTCTAATTGTAATTTATTCCGTTTTGTGAATGAAGAAACTCAACTTGTCGAATGAACAATCTACATGTGCACTGCATTTTTCTGTCTTTTTGTTAAAGAATTTTCATTCATTATTGGATTCTAAAATCTCTTAAGATCAAAAGTGTTGATTCTATTTCACTCATTTACAAGACAGAAAATGGAGACTGTACTTTCTACTGGCATCATATGGTTGTTTGTTTTATTAGCCCTTTTCATAGTTAGAGCTGTAAGTACAGTTTATTTCCACTTGAGGAACAAAGGACAATACCAACTAAGTATTTCAGCCAGAATTGGTGCATCAGAAGCAGCAGTGGATATCCAAGAAAAAGATGCGTATACCAGCACAAGTAGTCTGACAAAATACCCATAAGTTCCAAAAAACCAAAAACCCATCTATGCAACTGTTAGTCAAATCTCATGCCAGTTTTGTATTTACCTACTCAAATAATAGTCTTATCCTTTCACAGATAGAAAGTTAATGGATTTATGTAAACATGCACACCCATATAGATATGCTCTCCAAAATGTTATAGTTTGTTGTTTAGCATGAGGAGTACAGCCATTTTTCACATAAATTTGTGTGGCTGAGAAGTGTCAGTGTAAACCTATGGTATGTTTACTATGTGAAATTGTTTATTTAACTCATTTCTCTCTCTCTTTTTTTTTTTTTTTTTTTGCATACAAAGGAAATAATTACTCCCATCTTTACATAATTTTCCTGCTTTATTGCTTCTGTGTTACTTAGCGTTTGATGGGAAATGCTGCTTATTTCAGAATTGCAGCTTCATAGTTTATTACAGTATCTTTTCATTAATGTAAAATCCATTACCATACTTGCCTCTGTGTGTTACATATCATCTCCTTACAAATAAATAAAAATATAGATGAAAAATAATTGAAACGATTCCTGTATTCCTACTTCTGGTCAGAACCTTGGGAACATTTGGGAACAATACAGCGTCATTTTCTACAACCTTGCACTTCTGCATTATTCTGTAAATATTAGCATTTTTCTACCAGGTTCAAATTAATACAACAATAGATGATCTGTCTGTTGGGTATTACATCAGTAATTATGCTTTCAGTATGCAATATTGATGCCTCTTTTAAAATCTAAGAAGGTGTAATAAATAGTTACATTATATTGCATAAGGTTATCTCATAATTCTTTAACTAACTCTCTAGTTTAGAGGAATAGTCACTTCTGTGCTTTTTGAAAAAAAATTCTTCCGTTTCTATTTCATTTGTTAACGTACTCCACTAGATTCCCTTTCAGAGATTTTTCAGCTGTATGCAGTAGCAGTGTTTTTCTCAGGGGCAGTCGATCGTTCTGCATGTTTCTCATCCCCATTGAGTTCTGGAAACACCTTGCTCCAAGCTTCTGCAGGGCACCTGGCAAACAGAAGGACTCAGGAAAAGAAGTTTATGAAGAAGCTAGAGCAGAGGAGTTTCTACCACATATCTGTAAGGAGAAACAGATGCTCTCTCAGAACCATCTGTAAGAACTCTAGTCAGAATTTCTTATGTTTAAGGTCTCTGACTGAATAAAAAAGTTAAAATTCTTATTTAAAGAGAATAACTTATATATGTGGAATAGTTTTCTGCACCAGGGTATTCGTGCTTGTGTCTGACTGGCTTGAGAACACATTTGTATTATTAATGACCTTTTCTATAGATAGGCAGTAAACAATAAAGTCTCCTAAGTAAAAATATTATTGTTAGCAACTTAGAATGGAAGTAGCTCCTAGTTTCAGATGTTTTATCAAGACATCACATATTTGCTATCAGATGTTTTTGCCTCCATTTCTTCCCTTGCACTCCTTTGTTGGATGGATGCACCTTATTCTACAGCTTTGGCTGAGTTTGTAGGGAAGGCTCACCAATCACAGATATCGAAGGACATATTTAGACTGTATGACTTTTCCCTTTCTAGTACATCTGCATGACTATACCTCATCAGATATGGTGAAAACACCCACCACCGAAAACTACAGATTATTTAAAGCAGAGAGATAAAAATGCAGGAAATAAAAAGTAAATTCTATAATTAATGTCCTTTGAGTACTTTGTAAAGCCCTGAGATAAAAACACATAAGAAAAAATTCCTAAATTGATATAGTAAATCCAATAATCCCATCTCTCCTGTGATGAAAAAAGAGTCACAGTTATTCTCGGTAGGAAACAGGAAACAAATGAGAACTTTGGATAAAAATGGAAGGAGAAAAACACCACCTGTTTCCCATTATGATGACTAAAGATTAAATTGTTTCCTGATTTGTGCTACAGAAATCTGGGAATAAACAGTTACACTTGTCTTTTTGGATGAACAAACAGTGAAAGTGCTTTTCCTGTTCAATACTTAAAAACAATTCAGGCTGCAGAGTCTTACAGTAAATATGTCCATGTCAGAGAGCCCCATAAATTAAAATTATCTTCCCAAAAGAAGAAATGCATGATAGAAATGACTTATTTTTTTCTTTTAAATTTATTTGCAAGTTTTATGGTCTGTACCCATAAAAACTGTGAGCTCATAGCAGAAGTGTCTTGGAGACCAAACTCAGCACAGCCTGTGCTCCTGGGAAGAATCACGGCTGGTATCACTTCCGTGCTGGAAGCAAGAAGGGCTTGATAATCAGGCTGCTCTGCATGCCAAGCACCAGCGTTATCATAAGAAAATTGTTTGATATAGATTTTTCATGTACAACTATTTTGTAGTTGAATTCAACATCACATCTGAACAAGAAATGGATATAATCATGGGCTAGGTATAATATATGTTGCTGATCCCCCCTGCAAGAAACTGAGAAGCTGTGAAGGCTCATTCCTGACTCAGAAAAGGGAAAGAGAGAAAGCACCCTGGTGAAAACAGCAGTGAAAATGGGTGAGGACAGAATGAGCTACTGCAGCAGTTCCATACCTACCTAAGGGACTGGGAAGAAGGCCACAGCCCTGACCAGAGCTGCTCATGTTAAGTAGGTACTGTCATCATTACTTATTGTTTGCAGCGTGGAATGGCATTGCCACATCAAGGACAGCTCATTCAGTCTACCAAGAACAGCCACTGGGACAGGGACCTGTGTGTCTGGAACACCCCAACTCCTCTACACCTCTCCTTTGAACTGTTTATTGTTTGAACTGACACATTACTGCACACCTCATCCATAGCTCAGACACAAAAGAATATTGCACAAGAGAGTTGCACTTAGTTAAACTACAAAGGACAGAGTCACTCCTTCCAGTGCATTATCTCACTGTCCAAGTCAGATGTCTGTCTGTTTCTCTTCAAAAAGACCTGTATATGCTAATCCACTCTCAGTTCAGTGCTTGGGACAGGAAAAAATACTGCTTCTTATGAATTTCTCAGTTAAAATTAACTTCATTGTGGGGAAGAGAAGACACACTGCCCCTGCTGTTAAACATAAGCATTTATACTGGAGTGTGTGTGTGTGTGTGTGTGTGTGCGCATAACTACTCACCTTGCTTTTATAAATAATTCTTGATTTTCCTTACCAGTTTTTGAAGGATACAATGTCTCCTCTAGAAGTAAACTGATCAGTTTGTGACAGGAAAATAGCGCTCAGCAATGGAAATACAGACCTCGTAATCTTCTTGCAGCCAAAGGAGAAGTTTTATTTTGCAACTGTGGCTGCAGAAAAGGTAAAATAATATGGTGTTCAAAATACCAGAGTAAAAATAGGGAGACGCATGGAATTGCAACTCAGTTGTTGTCTCAAAGCTACAATGGCAGCTTTCTGAGAATTAATCTTACTGGCTTTCCATGCTAGTTTGGCTTTACATCTTTTGGAACATTTTCTTATATCTAAGACTACCGCTGCATATAGATTAAACTGTTGACAGAATGGTAAATTTCAGAACAGAAAATTGGGGTAGCATTGCAGGACATGGATGGTTTTATCTCTAAAACAATGTGAAGGAAGGAGCTGTGCCAAATAGTGAACACTGATGAAGAAAGGCATGACACGCTACTGTAAATACAGAAGGAATGGTGACCCAGAAACAGCAGCAGGTAGTCTGTTTGTGACTCATAGGAAATTACGTTACTGTATTACTGTACAACAGCTAAAAATATTTGGGATTTTTAAGAACTGATATCCCTTCACAAACAATTGTTATTACAAATTTTAAATAAGGCATTTTAACAGCTCACCCTTGTTCTCGACTTCTCCACTTAGAACAAATTTTTATAGGGAGGAAAAAATTTAGCTTTTCAAGACTTTTTATATTGTATTAAAGACAATCATAATGCTCCTTTCTGAAAAACAGGAAGTTAACTGAGACATACTGCAGCTGCTTATTCGTGACTGCTTTAACATAAGAAAAAAACATGCCCACAAAAGAAGAGTACAGAAGATGGAGTACAAAAATATTACTGCATATAATCACTACAGCTACTCCTGACAAATCTGTTATACCATCCAGCATCTTAAATCTTTGCTTCAACTTCCCTTACAACAATGCTGTAGAGATGTTGTCTTGATTCACTCAAGCAGATTCCTTTTAAACAGGTGGATCATTTCAACATTAGGAAAGAGAAGAAATATGACAGGGAAGAAAAAAAAGAAACACGAGGAAGAAGATGGTAATAAGAGCAGTAATTTCACTTTCCCAGTTACATTCATCTGAGAGCAGTGGAGACAGATGCACTCATGACTTGCAAGAGAAAGACACACAATGGCATCACAGTGAATCACAAGTCTTTGGAGATAGTAAATACAGCACCCAGGATGCCAGGATGATGAAATTCAGCTCTCTCCTTCTTGGTATCTTTCAAACAGCAGACCATAAAATGAGTAATGAAACAATTCACCTTGTTATTTTTTTCATCAATTATGCATGCAATAATTTTAATTAATTCTTTTTTTATTCTGCTACCTGTTTGCTTACAATTATTGTCAGGAAGTATCAGTGAGACTATTATCTTTGCTGATCTGTATAAACTGCTGTATATAACAGGCTGAATCAATGATACCAATTTCTAACATGTAAATTCATTCATTACAATTATTAAAAAATAATTAAATCATCCTTTTGCACATTTTAAACAGAAGGTAAACAGAAGTAAAATGTAACCTCTTAAGTGTTTTTTTTCTGACTCACCTACTTGGACAAAGCATGAAAACTTAATACAGGTGGTAAACTGCTTATTAAGATACTTTTATAATCTTTACAACAAATTTACAAATAAACCTAGCATATCTTAAGAAGAAACAAGCAAACGTTTTGTGGAAATGGCTTTAGGCCATTTTCAACAGTCACAAAAAGAAAAATTGTGGACACATTTTCACACAAGCTTTCCCTCAGTTTTCAAAATAATAATTTGCAATGACAACATAATCTCTTTCATGCACACACTCAACTACCTAAGATACCTGAAGGGAATGGAATTCATTCCACAGAACCTAAATATCTAAAGTGCAGTCATCTGCTAGTAGCTAAACTACTCACTCAAGATCCTCACTGTGACCAATACAGATAAAGAAAAAGGTACATCGGGGTGCAATTATGAAATCTACTTTAAAGAATGATGAGAGCCTCTCAGTAACAGAGAGAAAACCTAAACCAGTTATTTCAAATGTAACTGCTATGGTTGCATTCAGATGCTTTAATGTCTTGTTGAAGATTCTAATCTTTTTTACTTTAAGATATATTGGAGTAAATAGAAAACAATGTTTAAATATGCATAAAATTTATATTGTCATGGTAAATTCCTTACCCAATATAATTGTAACACTCTGCCTTAGCTGTTTGCCCAGGTAGATTTAATAACCCAGATACATCCACAGTGCCGATCAGTGGGTTGGAAACATAAACAAACGAAAAATTCACATATATTTGAATTGACTAATGACAGTGCTATGACATATTCAATGACACTATAAGGAATCAATGCAGACAAATGATATCCATGGAGACTGTGATTAAAAGCTTGGTACTGGCATTTTTATTGTAATTTTTTTCTTTTATTAGTTATTCCTGTCCCAAACCTCAGTAATGCTCTAGGGCTTGAGATGAAAAAGAGATACAAGAAAATTGAGTGACTACTGGTGAACACAGTAACTAGCTCTTTTGCCAGAGTTTTATGGAATTGTTTTTAAAAAGATGGCTTGGCTGCTTTGAAAACTAGAGCAGCAGGAATGGGAAACTGGAGATGCTGCAAATGCAGATGATGTGAGAAAAACTGAGTTCCTCAGAATCCAAATCTTAATTGTTATCTTATGCAATACCTGGTATGGCACATGCTGATCTTTGTATGTTGACTACCTCTAATATCAAGTCATGAAATAACTCAAGGCTACTTCACAGAACATCCATTAAAACCAGTCTTAACAGAGCTTTTTTTTTTTTTTTTCCTTTGAAAAACATCACTTTTGGAAACAAAACAAATCCAAACATTTCTGTTGATTTATTTTCCATACTAATTCAGCATGGAAACGGAGAACATAGCAGTTTTTAATATAATGTTAAGAAAATTGACAGAAGTTCATAGGAAAGTACAAATCATTGACCCTACAAAAGAAAGTCTCTACAAGAAAATATGCCTAAATCTAATACTTAGTACAGTGAACCTTTTATAAGGTTAAATTGTGCTGAACATCAGAAATGAGGGGTCTGCTGCTTCTATCTGCACGTATATAGCTGAGGACAACAAACCATTTACAAAAGTCTCATCCAGTCCAAACCCAAGTACTTCTCAAAAGTGTTTCTCTTCCTTATTTGCATAGGCAGGCATCAAACAACAGCACTTTGGCTGTACTCTGCTTATATGTTCTCCATTCAATTCCTTTAGTCTTCATAATCTTAATGCTAGATTAGAAGATTGTTATTTTTGGTCAACAAGTAGATAAACTCTCATGAGAAATTTTCTATTTTTACTTCAGCTAAATCTGGACAGAAATTATTTTTAATTTATGTAGCCTCACTGTACAGTATCATAGCTTTAGCTATAGATAATTCATAAAAAAAACAGCCATCAAGGAGTGTAACTTTAGCACATAGAAAGAACCTTGATTTGATATGTGCCTTGAAGACTGCCACTGGCTGCCCACAGAGGCTATGAAGTCTCCAGGCTGGGAGATACTCAAAGCTCAGGTGAACATAGTCCAGCCCATGATTCCATACATGTTAGGAGAAAATTCTTTATGCAGAAGCGGATGGTGAGGCACTGGCACTGCTGCCCAGAGCTGTGGGTGCCCCATCTCTGAAGGTGCTCAAGGTGGGTTTGGCTGGGGCTCTGGGCAGCCTGAGCTGGTGGGGGCAGCCATGCCCATGGCATGGGGTGGAACTGGGTGGGATTCAAGGTCCTTACAACCCATGCAATTTGGTGATATAATTCCAAGATAAAAGAAGCGTGCTTGGCTCTACGGGTGGGCAGATGGCAGCCATGCGAGCAGAGCAAGAGGGAGAAAGCCTGGGCTAGGGCAGGACCCGGCGAGCAGCCGAGCTCGTGGCGGGGCCGCGCTACCGGCTTCGCGCCCGAGATGGCGGCCGGCGCTGAGCGCCATGTTCCTCGGCAGCCGGCGGCGACACCTAGCGAGCGAGCGACAGGCTGCGGCCGGGGAGCGAACCCAGCCTGGGCTCTCAGCTTTGTTTTAGCTGCAGTAAACGCTGACAGAAGCGTCGAGGATATATGTGGCGTGACAGCGGACTTCCTTCTCTGCAGGGGACTGGATTGAGCTGTCCGGAACTCTCTGCCCAGTCGGGCTGCAGAGCGAGGGGCTGCGGCAGGGCGGGCGCGGGGTGCTCTCAGCGCGGGCTGCTCTCAGCGCAGGCTGCGTGGGGCCTTGAGCCTCGAGGCACGTAGATGAACTGCAGGGAGACAAGATGAAAAGGGAGCTGATTCCGATTTCATAATAAATTCTTTAGCTGGTGAATGAGACAATGTGCTAGTTGTCTCTCCAGCTGGAGTGATCTTTTACTAGTCTAATGAGGGTTATAGGATTTTTTTTTTCTTCTCATAGCTCTTATGTTTGGCTTTCAAATAAAGTAAATGTAGTAAAATGTTAATTGTTTTCTTCTGTTTTTCTTTTTTTTTCTTCCCTTGCAAGCCCTGTGGGATCACCAATATTCCAGGTAGGCATCTGCGCACTATGTGACACATCAAAAACCATTTGCTCTGCTTCTTCCTCAGCGATAAAGGGATAATAATGTGTGCTTATCTCACAGAAGCATGTTAGACTTTGGTTAATTGCTTTTCAATCTTAAAACTAAAAAGTCCACACAAATGTCAAGCATATTAACTTATTAGTGGCATAGAACTGACAGGAATTCTCATGGCTCAATTTCAGAATCTTGTTTACACTCCAAATTTCTTCCCCTTGAGAATATTTAATGGCCACTTCTATTTCCAACTTTATTTTTTTGTTGCTGTCAGGATGAAGTATCTCACTTTATCACCATTCTTCCAGTAATTGTCCATTTACTGTCTTTCGGTAAGTGCTCATTTTGTTGCTTTCACATTTTCCCAGACTTTCATTAGGTGCATTTGTTTGCTAATTTTCAAAAAAAGTGAAATGGAGTCGCATTTAGAGACAATACAACATTGACACGTCAGATATCATCAGTATAGTTGCTTACAGTATTTCTCTCCTTTTTTCCTGTTTTTCCTTCAAACACAGAAGGAAGCAATGGAAGACTTCAGTTACCTATGAACAGACTTGTATGAACTATAACAGCACGTATATAAGATTTCAGAAATAACTGTTTTTGAAGCAAAAACTCAGAAGATTAATCCTAAGAACACAAGTCCTTGTCAGAATATGCTGAGGAACGTTACTGTAATAGTGACCGTGTAAGAAAAAAACAACCTTGAAGTTGCTGTTTGCTCTAGTGCATAATCTATTCCTGAACAGATCTTCAGTGCCAAAGGAATATAAAGTGACAAATACCATGTCAGTCTGTTAAACAATCTCTGTGTTTCCTGAGCACTACAAAACAGACTTTCTCAGAGGTAAAGTGAATTTCTATGAGGTAAATACAGTAATAGGAGTATTGGGAAATACATATGATACTTCGTAGAAGAGTAAATGTGGGATTTTTTGTATTAGAAAATCATGCCTCACACTCTGCTAGAATTTTAAGGGCCTGGTACATGCATGGAGAGCATAGTGCATGTGGTATTGTAGATCACCTAGAAGAAAGCTAATTATGATTTTTAGCAGTGACCCAAATTTGTACATGTTTGTCGAAATTAGAACTTGACTGTGAAGACCTAAAGATTTGTCTACTGCTAAGATAACAAAATGGGAACTAAAAACACTGCTACGTCTGTAGGAAAAATAAAAATATAAAAAAGCATGTGCAGCAGTAGTTTTTAATTAGGAAAACATTTCTGACGGTCTACTGAAAAGCGTTTGGTCAGTCCCCTGTAACATTCAAAGAGCATGTAAGAGTAGTAGGAAAAATGCAGCTATCGTGTAGGGCTGTGACTAAAGAATATGTAGGATCTAGAAGATGTACAGGAAAAGGTTATAAAAGTAATCAGTTCTGTGATTGGGTTACAGTGCACACTGAGGTTAAATGCACTAGGAGTTTTCAGTAATAAGACACAGTGATCAAGGGCAAAATATTATGGAAGTATATACAATCATAAGCACTTTAATTGCCATGGGATTGTGTGGTGATAAAAATAGATTTACCATGTCTCTGGAGGATGAGTCTACAAGGATCTGTTGAATATAATTATCCACATGTGACCTCTGGCTTTCGAGGGCTATCAGATATGCTTTCCCCTCTTGCATGTGTCTGCTGATTTGTTTCCTTCAAAGGCTTTTTTTTAATGTCTAAAATACTCAATCAACTTTCATTTGTCTGCCACTGAGGAATTATGAAAGCTTAAAGCAATGTTTAATTTTGCCTTGGAAAGGAAAATGTATCTTCTTACAAGAACTAACAATATGTATTCTACTGAAAAAAAATACATTTCAAGTTCTATGCTTGTTTATTTAAAGGTTTTCCTGTATTTGAAGCACAAACCTAAAATGTGATCTCTTTATTTGTATACAATCATTCATGGAGCTCAGAACATGAGATGGGTGTTTTGAAAGATGCTGGGTTTTTAACTTTATTATATTCATAAGATACTGCTTTTTTATTGATTCAGGTGATTAACACATACGTAGGGCTATGACAAATTATTGTATTAAAATAAATATTTGTATAGCACCAGCAATGCATACATTGCAAGGCCAGAAAACACTGCTGTAACTACCTGCTTTAATCAGAGCCCAGAGATAGAAAAGTTTAACTGAATGAATTCTCGTCAAGCCATTCTTGCACCACAGCTCTTAATTATTTTATAAAGAGATTACATATTTTCCAACAACTATCAAGCAATAGAAACAAATATTTAATGCTCTCTTAACTTTTCCTTAGTAGTGTCAGCTTTGTTTCAGAAAGATGCAGTCTTGTTTCCTGCAAAATTTCCTTTCTGGGCCCTTTATTGCTTCTCACTTACCTTAATAACATCCTTTAATCTTTGTCTTTGGGACTAAATAATGAATATTCAACACTATTTTGACTTTTGAATGATGCTTGAAATACAGAGCAGCATAGTTTATTTCTCCTTCAAATCTAAGAATACTTTGAATTCCCACTGCTTAATCTGTAAAAGCAAAGTATTGAGCAACAAATAATGTTTTCCTGCGTAGCAGCCTTCATGGCAGCCATTTAGACATCTCACCAGTTATTCAGATATGTGCCTTTTGACAGTTGATCTGCTGATTTTTTTCCTTTCCAGTTTTCTGCTGTTCTGCCATCTCTGCTGTTTGTCAGGCTTCATAGGAGAAAGCCAGCTGTCCTGTTAAATTACCAGTCTTTTCAAGAGGAAATCAACCTCAGCTTTCTTTTAACTGACAGATAAACCTACACTGCCTGAAGTAATAAAAAAATCCCACCTGTACTCAGTGTCTGGCTTCATGACTACAAATGCTCTCATACTGGCGTGGGGATGAGAAATACCTAAAATTTGTCTGTATCATCATAAATATTGTCAGCTCAGTGCTTCTGTTTGTTTCTTTGTTTTCCCAGTAACTGCAGTTGCAGGGCAGTAAGCACCTGAAGAAATGGTTTCTTCCTCTTAGTGAATTATATAGAATCATAGAATCATAGAATGTCTTAGGTTGTAGGAGATAAAAGTCATCTAGTTCCAACCCTCCTTCCATGGGCAGGGTTGCCTACCACTAGATCAGGCTGCCCAGGATCCCATCCAACCTGGCCTTGAATGCTTCCAGAGATTAGGCGTGCACAACCTCTCTGGGCAGCCTGTTCCAGTGCCCCACCACCGTCTAAGTAAAAAATTTCTTCCTAACATCTAACCCCGATCTCCCCTCTTTTAGTTTAAAGCCATTGCCCCTTGTCCTGTCACTTCTAGACTGTGTAAAAAGTCCTCAAGTATAAAAAGCTCCCCTCAGGTACTGCAGAAGACCACCATGAGGTCTCCCTGGAGCCTTCTCTTCTCCAAGCTAAAGGAACCCAACTTCCTCAACCTTTTCTCATAGGAGAGATGCTCCAGCCCTTTGATCATCTTCATGGCCCTGCTCTGGACCTGCTTCAGCAGCTCTGCATCCCTCCTGTACTGAGGGCCTCAGGCCTGGATGCAGTACTCCAGATGGGGCCTTACAAGGGCAGAGTAGAGGACAGTCACCTTCCTCTCCCTGCTGGCCACCCAGGATACTGTTGGCCTTCTGGGCTGCAAGAGCACACTGCTGGCTCATGTCCAGCTTTTTGTCTGTCACGATCCCCCAGCTCTTTCTCTGCAGGGATGCTTTCAATGAGTTCTTCTCCCAGTCTGTACTTGACTGAGGTGTAAACCTTGCATTTGGCCTTGTTAAACCTTGTTAGATTCTCATGTGCCCACTTTGGATGGTGTCCTTCCCTTCTATTGTGTCAACTGCACTGCTCAGCTTAGTGTCAGCAGCAAACTTGCTGAGGGTACACTCACCAGCCTGTAGTTCCCTGGGTCTTTCTTTCTCCCTTTCTTGAATATAGGAGTGATGTTTCCCTTTTTCCAGTCACCCAGGAATTTGCTTGACAGCCACAGTTTTTCAGATATGTTGGAGGGTGGTTTGGCAGCCACATCAGCCAGTCAACCGATCAGGACCCTGGGATGCTTGTCATCAAGCCCCATAGACTTGTACACATTCAGCCTCATGAGGTGGTCTTGCACGTGCTCCTCTCTTACACTGGGACAAATTTTGCTCCCTTGGCTCTCGCTTAAAAGTTCAGGGACTTGAGAAGTGTGAGAGCCTAACTGGCCATGAAGACTGTGGGAAAGAACTTGTTAAGTACCTCAGCCTTCTCCATGTCTGAGGAGGTCACCTCTCCCTTTTGATTTATCAGCACATTCATCATGTGCTGCATGTCATGCAGTGACTGGCAGGAATGGAGCCTTATATAAATATGATGGATGAAGTGTATTGAATGAATTCAAGTTCAATAATTTGTGAGTATCTAGCCGGTGTATTTATCTGTCTTTCCTGGGGAAAATGTATCAGGGAATTGAGACATCTGTTGTGATGGATTTTGTATGACAAATGTCAATCCCAACCAGTGAGTTATTTTCTATATTTAAATTGGCTTTAGAATGGCATAAATTGTACTTATACAAGCCCTTTTGTCAGTGAAATTCATCACAGTCTTATAAATTCAGCAGAGATTTCAGTAATTCTATCATCTGGGCATGTCCTACAACATTTTATTAAAAAAAACAAACTTGTGGCTAAATAGCTATGGCAACAAATACCTATAATGTTATATTTGACAGATGAGTAACTTGTGAACAAAGAAATATTTTCAAATTACACTGTTTAAAGCACTCATTATTTAGTCATGCATTTATATTTTCCTTAGAAGTTGTTTTGATAGTAAACATCAGTCCAGTGCTTGGCATTGAATCTGTTAAGAAAGTAATTTCAAATTATTGCCAGCCTTAAGCAATCATTACACAGAATTATCACTGCATTATTTTCTGTGTTCAGTAATTTTGCTCTTTTGTCTTCGCTTTATGTTTATAGTAGAAAAATAGTGAGCAACTAAAAGTGTCACCTTTTCAAGCAAAAAAATACAAAGTCAGTTCTCTCAGCTGTGGTGAATCAGAGGAAGATACAATTAATGTGGAGCTCTGAAGAATAAATTTCTGTCATGATCAGTAGTTTTTGCTGTTGAAAAAGACACATTGAAGTCTGAGCAGGGTTGTCAGAACAGTGTTGTGTTATTGCACAGGGAATACGAGGGAAGTTGCAAATAAGGGAAATTTTAACAGTCTGCTAGTTTTCATTTTCTACTGGTCTGGATTTTTATGGCAATAGTGAAAACCATGCTGCAGAAAAATTAACAGTAGAATTGCAGTGAGTTTGCAATCATGAATATTCATTGGCTCAGTTAGCAAATTAAAAAGGAAATCTCGGTATGTTTTAGTAATACTGTTGCAGCTGTCTTCCATATTTGTACAATAGTATATAATCAAACTCTAAATGAATTCTTTGTCTGGATGATGAATTTTTATTATGCTGTTCTCATCCTTAATGTTTCACATATCATCCTTTGTGAAACATCATTTAAGGGCTCCATTCTCCATTGAGTGGATTCTTTATTAAACTGACTGCTTATGAAGATGTTTTACATTTAGTTTAAGATTCTTGGTCATGGGTTATACTATCGTGGATGAGTTCCCAATTTGTGTTACAGCCAAGGCCAGAAATGCACACTTCAAAACTCATATTTCATGTGAATATTTAAAGTAAATGTAATGAGAGACTGTCACTGTCTTCTCCAATTTCCTACCTGTAGGTGAGGCCAGGATTCCACACTGAGCTTCTGCAGAACTCTGAAGGTTATAGCCACCGTAAGAGGACCATCAAAATTAAAAGCATGAATGACCATTTTTTGATGAACCTTTAAAAATTACATCAGTGATTACTCCAGTGTGCCCCTATCAAACAACAGAGTATTTTAATTTTATATGATGAACACGAATACCACTAAGGGAAAGATAGGCCAATGTCTTTACACAGGCAAAGATTATGCTTTTAGGCAGGTGAATGGAGATTGGCTCCATTGATGTATTCACTCAGTTTCACCACCCTAAAGTAGATAGGTATTACCTAATACTGCCAGCATTTCCACCTATTCTAGCATGTAGCATTTACTGTCACGAAGGCCCATAGCTCACCCTGTGTCTGTGAACTGAATGTATGGCGCTTGTCAGTTCTGCTAGTAAACAGTGTCTGGAATTCATGCTGCTGAATAAGAAAATGTAACTCAACGAGAGGTGGACTTGAACAAACCACAGCTGGTCTGTTCTTATTTTGGCTCACCCCAGAGCAGCTCTTTCCTGAGCTATGTTAATAATGTAAGTAATATATTGGATACGTTACGCTAGCACCACTAGCCAATGGAGTCAGCCAGGATGACTAAAGTAGATTGTAGGATGACATCTGTGTCTGTTCAGTATTTCCTAGCTTGGCCATTCCTGTTCAGGTATAAATTCAAAGATCATGGAAAGTATAAGACTAATCATATATCTAAAGCAGCTTTGTGCGTTCTTGAGGCAATGAGTGATGTCTTTTAACTTCACCAGGTAATGACTTGCTTATCTGTGGAGCATATGTCAACCCTTTGTCAGCATGATGTGCTGTCACTGGCTTATATATAAAAAATCTAACTAAATTATTCCTATGTTATTATTGATCTGCTAACAACTGGAACAGAGACAGTTGTTAAGATTTGTTAAGATAAACAGTTTAAGACAATATACTCATGTTTAGCATGAGTCACCACAAACACTATTTTAATTCCTTTTACTTTTAGAATAATGGTGTTTCCAAATGACTCGTATGTAAAAAATGCAATACATTGCTAAAAAAGCCAGAAAAAAAAACAAAAGCAGACTGTGTTTATATGAAGCTAGCTGAAACCTGGAATACAACAGCTTAGAAAGAAAATTACTTCTCTGTAAACAGCTTGAAAATAGGCAATTTAGTTTGACAGTTCCAGTCTGGGGACGTGACATTTACTAAGTGCACCGAGGACTGCATTTAGGAGGTTAGATATATATTAACAATGAGCATTTGGAAAAATATGAAGCTCAGGATTGGGGGAGGATTAAGTGCTGTAGTTCTGTCAAGAAGGACACAGGGAGAGAAATAGTTCAAAAGAGCATCAGTTCCTGAGGAAAACTGGTGAGAGTACTGTCAAATCAAACTTGTCAGTGATCAACTCTGAACATTATCCCATAGAAATGAGCATTTGCACTTAGTTTAGGACGATGCATTATTTTTTAAAAAATTACGAAGTCCTGTAGAAAATATCTGGATTATAAATAATTATTTTTACAAAAGCGTTCTAGTAATTTTCCACAGGTGCACGCAGTAGGAGGTAATACAAACTTTGATTTTTCTGAGCTAACTGAGTGTTGTGTGGAATGAATAATGTTTTGCAGATAATGTTCCCTAAGACATCAACAAAATGGTAAGAATCAAGATTTTCTGCAGGAATGGAGGTTGCATTATTCATATACAGTTATGGTGAATCCAAGAGACATTTATTTGTAGCTGAAATTTGGGTGAGAATTCATCACTTAATTCCTTTGAAATGCTGAACTAGTTGCTATGTGAATCTGTATTTATAGCTTACTCTGGTGTCACCAGCAAGAGGCAACTCCCTGTAACTTTCTATTGCAATGAGCAAGCTGTAGGACTGGATTCTTGGAAATAAATGTGTGTTTTTTCAAGCTGTTGATTTCACCAATCATAAACTTTAGTGTATGTCATGCTATATATATCTACCACACCTATCTCAAAAATATTTTCCTTGTGTTGATTTTTAGAGCCAAGTACCATAAAGAATGTGTCGGAGAAGGGCAGTAGTGTTGCAGATTACTGCCTTTATGCATCAGTACCAAGGTTATCATGACTTACAAAACAATGTATTGATTCCAGGAACTAACTAAATCAAATGCCTGCTACCAGTGCTCACTAAGAAGTACCTGTGCAAACAAAAGGGTTCGGTTAGTTCTTCTGGAAACTAATCAAGAATATTCACTTTCAGCTACTCAAGACTGCTGTATACTACCCACAACTTGGTATTTTTGAAGCTGTGGTCTCCATATCTTGGAAGGACTTGGGCTTAGAACACATACTAAGAGAAGTAAAATGATTTTGGAATAGAGTAACGGTCTGAAGGACAAAAACTGAAAGAAAAAAACATAAATATTGCCTGGGAAAAACTTATGAGTGGTATTGCTGATGATTAAAAAATCAGGAAGACTGTGAGTAAAATGAATACACAACTGCTATTGATCCAATTTTAAATGGGATGTATGCGAAGCAGACAGTGCTAGACTTGCATGCACTGTCTCATAACTTCTATTGTTGAGATCGAGTACTGAGCTAGGTGAAACATTTCCTCAGAGCTTTTGGGGCATTTCATAGCCCTCACAGACCTCTCTCTTTATGTCTTTTTGGATATTCCTTTCATTTCACTTCCCATTCTTATATTCATATGGTTCAGACAAGAAGTAATGAAAAATATTCAGATTTATTAAACAGAATAAGGTCAGATAATGCCTTTAGCAGGTTTTTCAATAAAGCCAGGAATTCTTCAGAAAATCCATGTCAAGAAAGCTGATATCCTCCAAACTGCTTCATATTTGTAAATTCTGGCTAACTTACTGGGGTAAGGCTAAACCAAGCTTCAAGCTTGAACGTAATTTTTTTTTTTTTTTTTTGTTTAGGTTTTGGATACTATTAACAATCTGTGACGAGATTCATGTAATTCTCTATTGTTTTCTTTAGCTAGAGAGAAATGTAATTTGATGTGTACACATTTGAGGATGTGCTTGCAAGGGTATATTCACTCATGATTATATATTTTGGCTTGTCCTGGAGTGCACATTGTGTCTTCCCAGAAAATAGGGTTCTTGTTGGAACTATGAAATGGAAGGATAGCACTTCTTCCTGAGATAAACAGATGGATGCATGTATGCATTAAAAAATGGAAATAAAAAAAAAAAAACAGAGAACAGAAGTATTGGACATAAACTGTGCTTGGAGAATCAGAAAAGTCATAAATTCATAGACTACTCGTTAGATATTAATCTGTTTTTACTGCTTATTATTATTACTTATAATAGTTATTGAGAGATAATATTTATCAAGACATTACTGTTAATGTGTGTTGCATCTTGTTTAATGGAGTCAAAATTATCTGCTGAAATAGATCAAATTCATTACAAAACAAATTTGAGAATATGTTTCTTCTAAATATTAGAACTAATATTTAACTTGATAATAATTTTAATTCACACTAAAAATCCACATTTTTCTGTTGCCAGATCTTTCAGTGAAAGTTAAGGAATAAACAAAATCAGTCTTGTCATATACATTTGAATATCTGTCTCTAGAACTAGTCATTCACCAGTGTATGAAATAGAAACTTGGAAGTTGTTCCATACAGCAGAGGGCAGCAATGATAAAATGGCCTATCAAGTAGGCGATTACTATATGTCTACTTTTATCTTCGTTATTATAATATAACTTAAGCAATAAAAATAGAAACTATTAAATAAGTCCAGAATTAAGACTTTTATTTCATTTTTCTTTCATGGCAGCATTTATTTTGATTAATAAAAGAAAATTATTTTCATATCTAGTTTCTAAATTTAGAGCTAGAACTTATGTTTTTCATATTGCAAAAAGGTCACAGAACTTCCTACCTTGTTTTTTGTTTCTTTGAACAATTAAATAAAATCTGGTTCTGAATTAACAAATGGATTATTTTTTTCCTGAGGTTGTAAATTGCTAGTTCCAAAGATGCAATGTATTATGGATTGCTTTATTACATATCCTGTTATAATTCTTTTAAATTAGTGAATTATTTTTCACGAGGATTAAAATGAATGGAAATCCATTTAAAGCAAACAAATAGAAAATCTAATGAATACTGATTGTGTCAAATTATATCTTTTGTTTGGATTCTTTGTTTTGAATTAGATCATTTATGATATTCATAACATTGTTCTGCTGACTTCCTTCATGTCTATAGCTCTTTCATCTGCATCTTTCCTGCATGTACAATGCAGTAGATTGCTTCTTCTGGTCCCTGGTTTTGCAGAAAAGTTGCAGAAATAAAATATCTTTGAGGGTTCTGCTCCTCCTCTGTCAAATATATTTGAAACGGGCAAAATTGTTCAAGACTTGCTGGAATGGAAGACGAGTGGAATTCATGTAAAGTCAGGGAGGGGTTCAACTGGCAAAATGTAGTTGATGGTACAGACATCTGCAACAGAGACAACTGCTGCAGGCTCTCGACTGTAAAGGAAGTTATAAACACAATCACTAAGTGTAGAGTACAATTCCTCTCTTCCAAAAGTAGTCTTCTAGAATAGGCCAGATGAGCTGCCTCTTAGAAGGTCTCTTTCTTCTAGTGACACTGTACAGGGAGCCTAGAGTGACTATATAAAGACTTTTATACACACCAAATTTGGATAAGGCTTATCCTGCCTACGCACATAGATCTTGACAATTTAAGCATCGTTTCCTTTTTTCAATATGGGAAATCACACCAAAAACAAACAAACAAACAAACAAAAACCCTCTTTAAAGGAAGAAAAAATATAAATAAAATAAGGGAAAAAAGGTAAATAGTGGAGACAATATTCTTATATGAATACTAATTTTTTTTTCTCAAAAAAAGATTAAAGAGATTAAATAAATTTTTGGCATATGATACAAAGCTTGGCATACGATACGAAGCTTCTCTGGGACAGGATATTATCTATTTTATTTAGAAAACATTTTATTTAGAAAAAAATTAGATCAGAGACTAAAGAGTGGCAAGTAGTGGCAAGTGTGACGGCTTTACTGAAAGTTTGATGTTTTGTATTAAAAAAATAACTAATAGGCACACAGCTGTATATTTGCATTCTGAGAGATTTATTACCACCTTATGGGTGTCTTAAAGAAGAGGTAATGTAAAGAATGCCAAGAGGAAACACTGTGTGTTCTTTTTCTCTCTCATATGCACATAATTCCCTCCCTCAAAATGACAGTAAAGATGGTCTTGGCAGGTTTATCTCTCAGATTTTTGTTTCAGCAGTAGGAGAGCAAACTGAAGTTAATACGCAGCCAGTTATCTTAAAATACAGACAGGCAGTCTTTGAGTTTATGCTTATTCTCTTTACTAGACAGGATTTTCTAGTCAGACCGTTCTGTGTCACTCAAAAAGATGTAGAGAAACAATACAAGGAGACTCATCACTCAGAATGGGGAGGAAATCCAGTACATTGGATGCATCCATTCTCCAGACTTTCATCTAAGGTTGTGTACAGAGAACACGTTCTTAAATCCAGAACTCCCACCTCCCTTTTTTCTCCTTGCCACCGATGTATAAAGAACCTTAGTTTTCTTCTTGAATAAATTTGCCCCAGCTTCATCTTCAGTTCTTATCAGGGATTCTGGAAAATAAAGTAAAATAAAATTCTAAGTAAAACCAAAACCAAACTTCTTAAGAGAGAGTTAATTAAAAATTTCCCTCAATGCACCAACACTCTGCATACTAATCCACTTAATGCTTTCTTTTGCTAGCTAACAACTGCCAGGCATTGACTTGTTCTGCTTGGCTACTTTGAACTTTACACTGAGCTGCAGATTGTGTGTTGTTAGATGTAGTTTAACCACATCTAGCTGTTAGATCTAGTCATTAATGAATACTCACTTTAAGCTCAATTAAGTTGTGGAAAGTGACATTAAACATCATAGTTGTGATTTTCCAGACCTGTGTGTGAGTTCATGCGTGCGATACTTTTAAAAGGCTCTTTCTGTGAAGCTGGAAACAACACTGAGCAAAACTGGGAGCGGGAGTTTTTAAAAATAAAGTGAGAGTGATTATCGATGAGTATGATAGATATGTTAAATAGAAATGGGACAAATTCTGCAGCCATTACATTTTTGTAAAAAAAAGTAACTTTTAAAAGAGGGTACAATAAAAATTGTAGCAATTTTTTTTTGACAAAACAATCCTTTATTTTCCTTTATCAACTGTCCAAACATCATAAGGTAATTTATACTGTAATCTCTTTTTTTTTCTAATTGTACTTCTATACATAGCAATATAAATATAATGCCATCAAATAACGTATTAAAAAAAAACAAGGAAAACAGAAAGATCACTGGCAATGAAAAAAAATGAATAAACGTAGCATTTATGTAAAAAAGACAAAACGGAAAAGCACAAATATAAAGAAAAGAGACTTAAATGTTAAAGTTAAGGATATTTTTCACAAAGGGAGCATGAAAGTTATACAATATGCAGCATCTGCAAGGTAAGTAGCTTGTGGGCACAGATTTTCAAAAACTGAAAGCGTTATTTACTTTAAAATTCCCATTGCTGTCTTGATGAAAAGACAAGTTTAATACTTTCTGCTACTGTTTTCTCCACAATAGGTTATAATTAGAACTAAATATAAAATTAAGACATACAGTTCTTGGAACAGTATGTGGGAGACTACAGGTACTGATTAGAAGTAGATTGTCTGGGTGGTAAAAGCCTTAAATCAGTAATTAGAGCTTAAAATAACAACCAAAATCACATTAAGTGATACTGTTGCAAATACTTGTACTTGATTATTTTCAGCTGAGTGTTACAAGGTTTTCCAAACTCATGGCCTATCACTCAGGTGTGATAGCTTTGTGTGATAGTTGCATGAGATTGAAGTTTGTGGTAAGATGAGAGCAATTAATGAGACCTAAGAAGGTCTCACATGCCATACAAAATAATGTTTTGTTAACCCATATAAATTTTCATGCCAGGAACATACAAGGACAATAGATCTCAAGAATTATTTCTGCAGTATGTGGAAAAAATACTTCTGAAGGTACACTTCTCAAAACTTAAGAGGCTTTGCTGGTCTAGAGCGGGAGTAATCCATGAATTCCTTTTGTCTATTATAAATAGATTTCCAAGTCTCCCTGAGGAAACTTTCTGCTAACACGTGAATCTATCAATCCTGAATGAATATAAGGCTTGTTCCAGAGATATACATTAATATAGTTTCACATATTAATACGTATCTCAGATAATTTCAATAGAATTCAGTCATTTTAATTAATTGGCACTCATATATATAATGATATTGTTGGGATTGACATGTGAGGCCAATGAAGCTGAATAGGCTGTAGTAATTTTAAAGCACTGATATTTTTTATTAAAGTACTCTGGCATTAATTCATTGGCAAGGATACTTTATATAGAGAAATTAAACTTAGATTTCTTGCAAAATATAGTCCTTTCATATGTCAGTATGCTGCCTATGGCTGTAATTATAGTAATGTGCACACATCACATTAATAACACGGGGGAAATTTGCAGTACTTCAGAATTGTCTATTTGCCAAAATTGCTGTGATTAATAAAAGGGCAAAAACCGCATTTGCTTAGTCCATCAAAACAAGTTATACAGTATTTAAGGAATAAGAGTTTATAGTTACGTTTCTCAGTTAAGATATGAAGTTCAGCGGGGGTCTTGCTAAAATGATGCCTACATCCTCTCCCTATTCTGCTGTACAAATAAAATTAAGTGGCTTGCCATGTTGACAGAGCTCATGAGAATGTCCTTGTCATCTCTCAGTGAGTCCTCTAGAGAGTTTTCCTATTCACATATAATTTATTCACTGATCCTTTGAAAAACAGTAAATTACAGAGTGCAGTTATTCATGGCATTTGTGAATGGGCAACTTGCTTTTGTTCTTGCAGCAGGTGCGTAGGTGGGAGAAACAAGACAAGCTGCAGTGAGTCTTACTGGCTCACTTAAAACCAAACAGCTGAAAATCCTGTAACTGAAAAGAGCTTGCTGCATGTGCTTATCATATTCTATGTCTGATTATGCTGTTTGGAAATTGCCTTCACTTCTAGTCATGGAATTTTTGGGACATTATCAAGTGAGCTTTCTTAGTCATAAAAGATAGTGCTTGTGCATGAAGATGTGCTTTGTCTGAGATCATGAACACAAACATGAAATAAAATATGAATTTTGGGAAGTTCCCATTTTTGTCACATTCCTATCTCTTCTGATATTCATTTTACTAGGATGTTTAGCAGTGTTGGTCAGCAATCTGTTACTCTCTTGCAAGTATACCTCCGTGATGCAAGTTCAAACTGATTAAAAATGGTGACTTATCTGTGTAAGTTCTTGACGTCAGATCCTTGCTTGAGCATGAGATGGTCCTGAACTAAATGTCGAATCAAATTAAAGAAGCAAATGACACTTTTTAGTTTTCCATGCCTCTGGTTTTGATCTGTCATTGTGTTAGAAGGGCAAGTTGCTTTGATTGGAGATACCTAGTTCTGTGGTATCTCTGAGAGCTTTTTCTCCATACACATGATCATTCAACAGCAAGCAGAACATCACTGGGTTTTTTCCCCTTTATTAAAAATCACCAAAAGACATGCAATTAAATTTAAGCGAGAATGGGAGAGACTGTTATAAGTAATGAGAGAATTATATTAGTTATAGTTGCTTCTTGAGGTTTAGAGTCATTTCACTATATCTGTGAATCTATTTCTTTCTATTTGTCAGCACACTTTCAATAGGCATCTAATTACATGGCTCTGTTTTTATCACTGTCCAATTTTGTTTGCTGACACAGTATCAGCATGGGTTGGTAGTAGGGTAATAATGCTATTACAGAAGAGTTTGGAGAAAAAAAAAAGGAGTTAGCAGTTGGCTTCAGAAATTATGTAAAAAGTGGTACTCCAAGAGTCATGCAGACAGAAAAATTCCTTGATGATAGCTCATGACTGAAAGCAGAGGCAATGCTGTGATACTGAGGGTTAAAGCAGAAGTGGAAGCTTGAGTCTTCATCAGTAACTTTGCCACCAATGGGAAACTCATCTGCAAGCCAGAAAAGGATGTTTACTACACTTAGCCTGAAATAAAAAGGGAATTTTCTTTGAAATCATAGTGCCCTGCACCAGTTGACATTTGTGGCTTTTTAATACGCTAAATGTTTCCTTTAGTTACCATCACTGTGTAATGAGATATTGCCAGTATTGTTATGCAAATCTTCTCTCAATCTTTCAGTAGTAGTAAAACATAAAATGTGTTTTTTTTAAACATTAGCTTCTCTCAGCAAATTGAAACAATTCATCCTCTGTTTATACACATTAACTGGATGGAATAAATTCTTCATTTCAATTAGTAATTATATACAAAATTCCAAATGATATACAGATAAACATATTTTGTTTGTTCTGAGATTGAGCAATCCACAGAATTAAGTGTTGGAAGCTACTCTCACATCTTCTGAGGAACTGTTTTTATTAGTGGAACAAATGTGAACATAGTTAGATTTGTTTCACAGAGCAAATTACGTAAAGGCTAGAGATGCCTGTTATAACTTTCTGCTTTTCAGTCATTCATGTAACAAAAAAAGAGTTTATATTGTTCCATATACCTGTACTTTGTGTTTTTGAGAACATCATTTCTTTACTTCACTTGAGCTGTTGTTGTTGGTTTCTTTTCTTTTCTTTTTCTTTTTTATTTTTTTGCACCAATGTCTGTTGCCAGCTCTCAGCTTTACTAATGCAAGATTGTTCCCTTTGAGCTGACAGCGTTGGAGGAAACACTACTGGCATTTTAGAACCCAGGATTGTGTCCGTATAGCTCTAAAGAGAACCACGATGTTTCTAATACTGGTAAGGTAAGCAGCCTTACTGCTTCTCAGGATTTGAAGAGCAAAGTTAATTATTCATTACTACACTGAAGGTTTGGAAGGTGGGAGAATGATATGACTGGTGTACTTGTCACTGTGGAAATCTGTCAGTCATCAGTTTTCTCTATATTCTAGTGCAATAATACAGTAGCAACGTGGTGACATAAATGTCAATGTTGCAACAGCACCCCTCAGGAAAATCAGAGTGGGAAGGGGAATGTTTTTGCACCACAGTTTGAGCTGTCCCTGCTTTTATAATTGGTGTGAGTGTGGTACAGAATGAGAAGAGATGAAAGAGACTGTTCTCTGTGGACAGCGTTTCCCAAAGAAAAAAAAATATATTTTTTTTAATGGAAGTGCTTTAAAAATGTGTTTTTTCTATTCTGTTCTGGTATTTTCAAAAGGAAATAAAGTTTTGATTTAAAAAGAAATTTAAGTATATTATAAAATTGCTCCATTAATGTAACATGGCAGAGAATAGTTAGGGTGCTTGCATGTAGCGAATTACATTCTTCAGTAGATTTTACACATCTTGTATTTGTTAGAGTAGAGCAGGCACTATTTACATAAAATGATAACTACAGAAGTATGTGAAATACATTCAATAATGTGATGCTTAGAACTTGCCAAGAAGAACGTGTACTGATTCCTGTCCACCTCCATTGTTACCTTAAGAGCGGCTCTCTCCATAGCAACTGAAAACTTTTCAAGGCAGCAATAAACTAATCCTCTCCAGCTTCCAGAGCACCATCAAGAATTTTAAAAACATTGGACTTCCAGCAGCTAAGTACTTCTGAGGATTCAAAAGGCCACAAAGCTAGATACACAAGCATTCTTTCTCCCTTCAGAAGGTAAGAAAATAATATTTAGAAATCAATGTATCCCCATAACAATGCTAACAGTAATATTTATCTATATACCAAAAGATTTCCTAGCATCTAAAACTTAGTAACTTTAGTTAGGAGTGAATGCCAGCTTGGATTCAGTGGTGTTTTTGTTTTGTTTTTTCTTTTTAGATACTATATTAACTGGTTTCTTTTAAAACAAAACACACAAATCATATTGCACTTTGAAAAATGCTGATCTTGTGTGTGGCTGTTTAATGCATGTGCACTGTCATCCACAAATGTCTGTTGCTGCCAGCATATGCCAATCAATAGAATGAAAAAGTCATTGTGGAAAAGAGAAGTGAAACTCTTCCGTGTTTCTTCTGTACTGGGATGGATTGTTGTTAAAGCAAAGGTGATGGTATAGTCTGATATTGGGAAGGAGAGTGTCAAGACAGATTTATAATACAAAATGTGTTTTGCATCTAGAGTTTAAAAAGTTGAACTTTTCACGATGTGTTTGTCTTGTTTGTTTCCTGAGTTCTATGAATGAAATTATGACCTCAGTCTTGTAACTCTTTCCTCTGATCATAAAATGTCACTGATTTTTAAGGATATCCTGATCATTCTGTTTCGTGTTGTATAGCTGGAGTTTGGTAATATTTATAAAGTGTTTTGAAAATGAAACTTGCTCTATATCACTGCTTTCTAACATAATTACTGTACTTTGGTATGAGAATTAGAGTAGTAATCTTTATTTACAGATATTTTTTGCTACTAAAAACCTGCTTCATAATGGAAAGAAAGTGAAAGCTACGGTATTTTCCTGTTCTTACTGAAGAGGATTATTAGTGAATGCAATACCATAACACTGAAATGAAAACCATACACTTTATTTGTATGAGGAGGGAAAAGCAGTTTCAGTCAATCTCTTATTGGTAATTCTACAGAAATTTTAAGGCCATAGTTGTCTTAGTTTCCTGCTGTTCTGGGCTGTAAAGCCCTTACAGGCTCCCTGTTGTTCAGAAACAGCCTGTCACTGCAAATCGGCTTAGCCAACCAATTAATAAATCCTTTCAAACATATTGCATTCACACTAATTAAGGGGTTGGGGTTTTTTTCCCCTTTACTATTCAGATTCCTCAGGTTTCGAGTTTAAGCTGTGAAGTGCAAACAACACTCCAACACTCAGTGCAGCTCAGGCGCTGCAGGAAGAGGAGATGTGCTTTCTGAGCAAGCACCCGGCTCTTGGGGTGGTATGTTCCGCTTTCCTGCTCAGCGTGCTTATTGCTGAAGGACAGTATGGGGAAGAGCACGGGCAGGATGGCAGCTCTGCTCCCAGCCGAGGCTATCTGATGGAAGTTTTACGCCTTCTTTCAGCTGACAACCCTGAGCTCCACACAAACCACTCACGAGAACTGGTCAAAATGGTGCTGGAGAGAGCTGAGTGCCCACAGCGGATTTATGGCATGCAAGAGGATTGTAATCTGGTCAGTGCTTCAATTAATGAGCGATATTTTTACAGAATCTTCAATGAGTTCTAAAGTTGTTTATTATAGTAAAGCCATCCTAAATACAAAGCCTGAACATGTATATCATGTATATCACTCATTGCAGCCAAAAATTGATAGTTCCCACTTTAATCATTTCATTGCAAATTATTAATGCTAATTGTTTGATCTTGTAAAGAAGAGATGTTCCAGACATGACAAGTATGCCTTAAAAACTCCATACTTCAGTCACATAACAGTAATAGCTTTCCTTTAAAGATTTCAAGTGTTTATTTTCCAACAAGGATTTTCCTGTTTCACTCTGATCTAACTATAAAAGCATGAGCTTGAATTTGGCTCGCAGAAAATTTCCACTGTGGAAGATACAGGTAAAAACTAGGGAGAAGTTCTGTCACTTATCTTCATTGTAGGTTTTGGTTCATAAAAATAAAGGTGAGAGGATTTGTGCAGATTCATCTGCAGCTTCACTGAAGTACTGAAGATTTGGGGAGGTTTTTGGTAAGCAGTTTGAGTCAAGGAAAATCAAAGGCAGAATGATGAATCTGCAAATCCAGACTGAAGCTGGAAACAGTCCAGGGTACTGCTCCACAGAACTCTTGGCTGTCAAGTTGAGTTGAGACTATTTTCAGAGCCAATTCCTGGTTTGACAAGGAAAGGAATGAGAGTAATAAGATCACATATTGTGGCAGGAGGGAGACAGGTGAGCAACTTAGCTGAAAGGAGCTACAAAGGGTTTGGTCGGTCTTGGCCTTGGTTAATGTTACTCCAGCTCTGGCTTGGTCCTGTGACCTACATACAGCCAAACATCTCTTTATGTTAGAATGATGAGGATGTTCATATAGGTGATTGTTTTGAGAAGATACCATTCTTGGTAATCAGCCGAGCCAATAAGATAGATATTTTCGTCCTGTGCAGAGGATGCTTACTCACATAGCTGTCCTTTCCTTCAAATGTTCCCATTTTTCTTGTGAGCCCCAGTGTGAAATTTCTTATATAAGTAGTGTAGGTGTCTAGTTTTCCCTAAATCGTTGTTTTGGTTTTGGTTTTTTTGTTTGTTTGTTTTAACAAAAGGAGTTTGTACAGGGGATTTTCTCAGTGTTTGTAAATATGGACCCAGATTAAGAGTGAGAATGTCTTAAATAGTAATGGGTATAGATGCATCCTAATCATTTCAAAACAGGGGGCTAGGCTTTGTTCTCCCTCTGTCTTTAGCTTCTCTGAATTGCCATCGTTTATCTTCCGTTTGTGATCTTTATTTGGAGAGTATAACCACTGTGTCCCTGAATGGAAGAAATCTAAATGAAACTCTGCTGAGGCTTACTTTATCTCTTTAGGCTTCATCTTGGAAATTTTCTGTGGGAAAAACATGAGGGCATTCACCATTTGCAGTACATTTCAGTGCTGGATTTATTAGTAATACTGCATGCGTCCTGCATGCCTAGGAACGCAGCTCACTATAGGAAATCCAGAGGGTGAGAGCCGGCATCTTCAGTTACATGCAGTCTTCATGGTGCTGTGCTGAGGTCTTCCAAGATGATTTAACAAGATTAGGTAAGCCAAGATGGTGCTTCTCACAGTTTTTGCGGCCTTTCGAGATCTCCAAAATTTTAAACAGAATGCTCCACCTTAGCTTGGCATTTTCTTTCTCATGAGTGTTGAGGATAACTAATTGATTTCAGACTCAGCTTTCCCTTCTAAATCCAGGATTCCAGTCATACCAGATGACTCTGGTTGCAGATTTTTATTTTTCCTTTTTAATGATGTCTCCAATGGATATTTAAAAGCAACGAAGTTTAACAATTTTTTAGACTCCTTCTTGGTTTGCTGTTACATACTGGCTTCCAGACTCTTTAGGCAGGGACTGATGGCTCTTAAACAGCATCTGACATTCCTTTATCTCTTAAACACATGAAGGTATGCATTTCTTGCAACAGTAAGAGATGCTTTGTTTTTTTCTAACTTCTGATCTCTTAAAGAAAATCAGGGTACTGTTCCCAGTTTCAAACCTGGGCTCTGATTTTCAATAGCAAATAAGCTTTTCTAAACCAAGATCATGCAGGTTGTTTTGCCTGTAAAATATTCCTAACAGCAAAATTACTAGTGATGAACCCACTTATGTTCTCTTGATATCTCCTTAACTGTTACTTTTTGTGGGCTGACCATATACAGTATAAGAACTGCATCTTTTTACAATGTACCCGATACCTTCCAAAAAAAAAAAAAAAAATTACTTTTCAACCATCTTCCTTGCAAGAACAAACAAAAGACTCACTGATTACAATTTATCCCTACTGGGTTTTGAAATTTTACAGAAACCTTTGAAATTATTCCAGTACATATAGAATATTTTTTTTTCGTATTGCTATTGGGTATTTGAAAATACTAGCTGGCCAACTTGAGGTCTTTAGGATGGTAAACAGGGTACCTATGTTATCCTAGCCCAAATATTAATGTTCAGAGTCATACACTGGAAAAAATTAGACTTCTAGACCTCGATAGACAATTTAGTCAGGGCACAGTGGATCACATTTTTTATCATATTAAAATGGAGCTTACTTATGAGTATAAATATTTAATTTGGTCATTACCACCCACAGTTCTTTTATTATATTGAGTATTTGTGTCAATTTTTGCTGGAATTATTTATATTAAAAAGTGGCAGCTCTCTCAATTCCTTCAGGGAACACTGTCTTCTGAACACAACAATATGTGTTTGATTCTACGCTGCCTCTGTGTAGGAAAATGAACTAATATACAAGGTGAGCCACACCAACCAACACATTATACTTGTAGCCATAAACAGTTCAGTATGACAACAGGGGTTCTGTTTAGGACTCGTGAATTTGAGTGTAATTATGATTCTCTCATGTGTTGTAGTTTATTCTCACAAATGTACAGTCTGACTGCTCTACCGTAACGGTTGAGATTAGCTGACATGGCTACTTAGTGCTTGGAAAGAGCCAGCTGGAAAAAAAATAGCTGCACAGTAAATGACAATAGTTATGGGATCTCTTCAAGAAAGACTCCTCATTCTGGAATTCACTATCTTATTTTCCATGGCCTGATACAGAGCTCTATTGGTTTTCTGACTTAGTTTAAAGGCTAACTTCAGTTTGAGCAGGCAAAAGTTTCTGTCTTTCCATCAACAGCAATTGGAGTTTTACATATATTATATATATATATATATATATATATATAATTATGTTATATATATATATATAACTTTGTCTGCTCAACCATAAACCATGCACAGCGTGAGTATTTCATTTCAGTCCCTCTTGAAATCCATTTAGAGGACCAGATAATGCTGAGAACTTGTACTGTCTTTGCACACTGAGTTGTTCCATTTAACAGAATGGATTGAGAAAAAATAAAGATAGCCATATGGCTGTAGGGTCAATTAACTCTCTTAACAATGTGTCAAAAATGATATAACTGTTGTTCACATACTGTGAATTAACTGCGGTCCAGATATGGTCTTTGTCATATAGCAGAAGCCCATATAGAATGATTAAGCAGTAGGCCTTATCTAATATATTTTTAATCAGGAACAAAATCTGTTGAAACCAGTGGAAGACTTTCTTTTCTCTGTAGTGAAGTTTTGATAAAAATTGTTCCTGTTTTGTAGTAAATCTTAAATCCTTTGGAGGCTTAACATTTCTTCAAAACAGAAGAGGCTCTGGAAAAAAAAAAAGAAAGACACAAGGTGTTATATTGCAGCCCGTAGAACTGAAATGAATTACGTGTGCCCTCCTCTATTTCCATCAGCCTGCATCTGTGGAGTCTTAGGTTTGATCCCTTGTATTTTAGAGTTGAATTCTCCTATTATCCTGTCTAGTTGAATTACAGCTGACCAGCAATGTGTTTCTTGAATTGAATTTCCATTTATTTTAATTTCTTCACAGTGCCTTGAACCAGATGTGATGTTACTAATAGCTGGTGGAGAAGTAGAAGATCATCTCAGTGAAGAAGTATTTGAGAGAATTTCTCTTGTTCTCCTCTACTACATTCTTCATCATAGAGATATGTGTTCTTCAAAACTCAACTTGAGTAGCAAGGACTATAAATTTTACCTAAAGAGTATGCTCAATTTAAGACACGATGAAGACTGTTATTATTTTTCGCGGAATGAAACAGAAGACATTTTGGCTGCAGTAAAGCAACATTTTAAAACTCCTGAAACCCAGGTAAAGAAAGGATAAGTAAAAATACCTTTATAGTTGCTGCTGATATAGTTCCTTTAAGCTAGTTCAAGCATCGTGTCTATATTGCAGACAGCTGGCAAATAACAGAGCACAGTCTTTTAGTGTACCTGCTGTCCAATGCTAGCTTTCTCCTTGACTTGCTTTTTTGGCACGTACTACCTAACACTTCCATAGATTCTGCTGAGACGTAGTTGGGGAAATAGCATATTAGGGACCATTCCCAATAGCTAATATGATACAGTTGCTCTGCTTAAGGTAGATGGAAAAGGTTGTAGCCGCATAGCTGCAAGATCTTGCACTTTGCCTCGAGGACAGAAAATACTTTTCTCACCTGGTCTTACTAATTAATATAGATATGTTACTAGGAATTGTATGTAAATGGTATAAAGCAGAGCAGTTCTAAAACTGGTCTGGCTGTAGAATAAAAATGATACATCTGTTTGCTGTGATGAGATCCTATGAGATTCTATGTCTGCACAAAGTGGGGTGGAGTGAAGATTATGCCCTAAGATCTGAAGGGCTCATTCATTTGTGACACATACCTAATTGTCTTTGAGCATGAATATGCCTTGCAGTAAGACTGACACGGATAAGCTTAAATTTAAGATTTAAAAATAAAGAACACACTCAGTACATTCAACTTTTAAAGTCATGCAACAAGTTTTATCACTACACTATTCCTTATCTCAAGTCCAATAAAATTATAGAATAATATTATGGAGTTAACAATCTAAAAAAACCCTACTCTTTTCCTTATAAAAAAAGCATTAAAATAAGGTTTTTTCAGATTAGATAACTACTAAAGTACAGGTTGACGTGCTGTGAGAAGCCCTTTAGATCTGTTCATAATATTAAGTTAAATGTGGTCTATTGCAAACTTTGAATTTCTCCCTTTCTTTTTCATGTCATTGAATTTTAATTTGCACCACACTGTAGTAGGAGTTTCATGCACAAACAGAGGATGGCAAGGAGTCCTGGCTGAGCAGCGAGCACTGAAGGCCTCCAGTTCTTCTTTCTGTGTTCTTTGTGTGATCATTCCCCATCATGAATTATTCATTGACCAATATATTTGATTCTAGGTCTTGGTGAATGCGCTGATTTCCAAAAAATCCAATGGTATATGGGCAAATATAAAGAGGCACCAGTGGATATTTGGCATGTCGAGATTAGAATAGCAATCCATAAAGTGCTTTGCTGTGCAGTCTGTTTGTTTGCACTGGCAGTATATTCATTTGTCAAATCTCTTGAGTAACTCAGGCTTTACTACTGACATGAGGGAAAAGAGGGTTGGTTGGTTTGTTTAAATGAAAGATACTCAAAACATTATAGACTTTCTAATGCTTAGAATCACAACACTTGAGTTATGGAATAGGGCCTATTCTGCACAATAGTGATAGAAGAAAAGCAGTTTTAGTGTATTCTTATGTGCTTACACTTTATAGGAAGTATCCTCAATCACAGCAGCGAGTATGTTATTTGAAATGAGAGAGGAAATTTTGGGTTCTGGAAATGAAACTGTATTGCGTTGACAGGAAAAAAAATGTTAGCTTCCACTCCACAGTGTTTAAGGCACGTGTAGAGAGAGATAAGCATGTGTAAAACAGACGATTGTTGTACTGGCTCATCTGACTTTTCAGTTTAGTTGACATGAGAAAAGATAAATGAACTTTTACTGTTTTTTTTTCTCTTTTCTCCCAAACCCCAAATGTTTGCAGTGAAAATGAACAAGAAAGCCAGAACTGGAGGAAATAAAGGGATATGTTTTCAGGTAACAAATAGAGTTGTAGACTGCCTCTCATTTCAGACCTGCCTGCATCCACATCTACGGATGTACATAACTGTCTACAGCACCTGTTTGGTCACCTGAAAAGGAAGTCACCCTTTATCTGCATAATAGTGGCTTTCCGTTTTGTTCTGTATAATTGTCCCATAACAAAGTATTGATTTCATTTAATAAATAAGGAAGGGGAAACACTGAGAGAATACTTTCTGAAGTCTGAGATTAATAAGAGTTAAAATCCATATTATTTGGGCCAATGTCTTGTGCCTTAACAAAAGCTCCTCACTTTTCTGCCACTTTCTGGAATGTGAAGGTAATTGAGCATGACACAGGAGTAGCAGAAATATCACTGAACAGGAATAACATGAATGAAGGTCAGTACTTCTTCCCCTTAGAAACGGAGTAAAATTTAAGCCTTTTTCATTCTATCCCTGTTCCCCTGGAACTGTCCTCTGTTTCTCGTTTGCTGTCCTGCTGTCAGTTACAGCTTTAACCTCAGTGTTTTTTTCTGGCTGGCTGGAAAGCATTCTCTCCACTTACTCCTCCTGTCACTCTTGTTATTTAAATTGAGGTGACCAGGGCTGTCTTCATGCTGTTTTCTCCTGATTTCAGTGTGTTGATGTGAGTACTCTGGAGAAAAACGCTGATATAATGGACAGAGATGGTGCTGATGAAAACACTCTTCCACGCTTGGCTGCTTTGATTGTTACTTTGGCTCTCCAAGGAGTCTGCATGGGGAAAGCAAGCTTGCCCTCCCCAGAATTCTTTATAAAATATATTTTCAATTCTTTAAACAGTACCACAGAGCTTCAAGTGACAGGTAAGGTATTTCTTCATCTGTAGGTGTCGGAAAATAAACTCTTTTTTGGGGGGGGATTTTTCTCTAGGAGATATAAAATATTGTTACTGTGGTTATTAAATATGTACTGTTGTCATAATTTATGACAGCTTCTCAGTCTGAGAAGTCTGAGGGTGGCAGTCTCACTGGGGCCTTATCTGTGTTGCTTCTTCATGCATAGTGTCGTGCTACAGCAACATCACAAGACTAACTTAGAGGTATAGGGGATAATTCGCATACAGTGGGCACATTAAGAACCCTGGTCCCTCACACTGTAGTGCAGACATACCCCTGCAGGAGAGGGATTAGATGCACAGTTCTAAACCACCTACTCAGGGCCTACTGATTTAGAAGCTTATGATAAGACATCTACTTTTCCTTTGTGAGTACTGCTGAAATCAACACTTTTCCAAGATACTCAAAGCACTTTTAAAAGATTACATTAAGTCTGGGTTAAAGAGCTTAAAATGTTCAATTAAGCATAGGTGAACACATTATTATAACTTAGTTTGCAGAGAGGTATATTAAATCACAGAAGTAAATTATAAAACAAAGCCATAAACTTGGTCTCCTAGATCGCACTTGCATAAACTATTTTTGAAGCAAAACCATTCCTTTAAAAATGCCAGTGCAGATCTTAGAAGCTGACTCACAAGAATGGATGGAGATGGGCACAGTGCTACTTAATAGCATTATATGGTAAAATCCAGTCCCCAGTGATGACAGCAGAAAGCCTTCCTTTATGGCCAGTAGAAACTGAAAAATATTCTTAAGTAGTTTATTACAGCATAAGAGTATTTTAAACCTAAGTTAAATTGTCCATTTCAATTTATTTAAAGTCCTAAAAGAAGCTGGAAGAAAAAAACCAAGGAAGTGGAATTGTGGAAAAAAATGGAAATTAGAGTTGACTACATTTAGCAAACAAAGCTAGCTTCAGCTATGTTCAGAGCTGTTTGTTTAAGAAAAAAAAGATATATTAGCATCAGCATTTTTCTAAGATTTATTTTTAAGACTATACCATTTGTTTTTTCTGAATAACAGTATTTAAAAAAAAAAAAAGGGTCATCGCATGGAAACATTCTTAATCTCACTGGTCTAACTTCCCTTGAAATCAATGTGTATGTTCTTAATGTACAAACTCAGGTTTGCGGAAACAATCGTTATGGCTTCATCTTGAAAATCACAGGGGTGAAGGGAGGTGACCAGGCTGAAAAAAATGGAAGGGAAATAAAAGTGCAATAGATCATGCCCTATTGTAAAATTAAGCATTCATTAGCAAGTACACCCATTGCACTCAGTAATGCCATGGGATACATGCCCTGCCTTGTCTAGGATTTGGGTTGGGGCTCCTGGTTCCCTCCTGCCTTCTTCAGTGCTGTGATGGGGCATGCTTCCAGATTAGCAGCTTGACCAAACAAGAGAGAAAATCCTATGCCCTGTGTTCCACTTCAAAAGTACAAGAGGCAGTATGCCATTCTGAGGGGTGCTTTCAGGACACCCAATAAAAGACCTTTATTTCTGGAGTATCTGAATACCTGCCCAGGGCAGAACAGTTAGAAAAGTTATGAAAATATTTGGCAGTAATTTGTAGATAATTTTGATAGAGACCCATGGTTAAATGAAACATAAATTGCTTTTCAATCACCTCTCTTTTCCCCTGAAACTGTCACAGTCAGTGTGGTGCTGTAAAGGAGGAAATGCTGAGTATATAGGTCACTTGAACTTCTGGAGGTGTTATACTGAAATTACCTGCAGTACTGAATGGAGGAGAGAAAAACATTAAAAAGATGAATTGAATTAATATTAAAATTAACAAGACTTTTAACAATTACTTTGAGTTCTGTCTATCCAAATGTGTATTTTCCCATGGTAACATTTCTGTTTTTTTATAAATAACCAGAACTGGAACAACTCCTCAATGTGCTAACAGCCAGAAAGTCCTGCACTGTAAATGGACAATTCCAAAGTTACAGAAGAAGCCATTACGGTATGGTGAGCACAGTTACTGGAACCAGGAATATTCCAATCAAAGCAAACTATACAAGAGAAGACTATTTGAAAGGTTATTATAAAGATCATGAGAGTAACACAAATTGGGATCAGGTAAATTTATTTTTGTTTTTATATTATTATTGTATTGGCACAGTATTTCAGTGATAATAGTTCAAGTTTTGCAAATGCAATGTTATTTCAGGGATAACATTTACAAATTTCAAAAACTCATGTAGATATTAAATTCTATTTTATATATGTATATTATTTTAAATATTGTTTGGCAGAAGAACTTTAAGACTGCTGAATATGTAATGGAAGTGGGTAGTAAAGAGCCAACAGAATCATTAGCGTTAGAGAGAGCCACTGTTCATTCAAGACACAGAGGACTGGCTTCAGTGTTTTCATGTACTTTTCTCACTCCCATGTTTTAAGAGTTTCTATAGTCCCTTACATGACCTTGTTGAGAAAAAGATTGTTCTGCACTAAGTGAAAAATAAAAAATGTAAAGATTCCACATGACTTGCTTTTTAATAGTCTTTAGTAAACTGATGATTGTGGATTTCCAAATACTTTTCTTAGTCTCCCATGGAGTCCAGAAGCCTCATTTAGAAAATATGTGAAGTCTGTAAGATAGAAGTTTAGCTGCCAGTCAGTATCCTCTTTTAGGAGTTTGTTGGACGGTGGTTCATTACAGGTGGTAGTACTATTATCCTAAATATTAAATAATAAATAATTGTTCTTTATAGCAGTGATTAAAATCGCAATTGTGTTTCTTCCTTTAGACTGAAGGACATTCCTCAGATAGAAAAGGGAAACTGTTTTTTTCTTTTTTTTTAATGTATACATTTAAAATATATACTTCAATTAATATTTTTTCTATTGTTTTCAGTTCTCTATCTCCAACTTAACGCAGAGGCAGTGTTTCTTCTTCCTAGAGTTGTGCAATTGACTTTTGCTGAGTGATCATTTTATGATGTGGAACTGAGACAAATGGCATCTGTTTAAATGCCATTCTGATTGATTTGCATAATTTTGTTTGTATCTGGTATACAAATCCTTTCAGAATGGTTATTTCATTCCAAGTGTCCACAAAAGAGAATCATACTGGTGAGCTGACATGAGGCATTTAATTGGAGTATCAAAACATTTTTAAGTGAAAATCACTTTAAATGTATTTCATATTAATTTTAAATTATGAATATCAGAGATCAGCTGTGATATGTGTACAAGAAGCAAAATCATTCTCCAGCAATATAAGAATACATAAAACTCAAGTTTAGATTTCTTGAACTTGTCAGACTGACTTGTCAGACTGACTGTAAATCAAAAGATAAATGCACAGGAGCATTATCTGAGGCTTGTGGGTCAAACAAAGAGCCAAGCATTCAGAGCATGCTGAAAAATCACAAAGAAACAGCTGGAGAGAATTTCTCTTTTTTTTTTTTTTATTGATTCCTAACTTCTCTTTTTTGTTCTATCCCTCTTCTATCTACCTTCATCTATTTTCTTTATCATGTTTTTCCATTGGAAGGCTTTGTGTTCCAGTGTTGTCGCTAATTTTGTCTCCTGCTTTCTGCACAAATCTGTGCTTCATGAGTAACAGATACTGCCACAGATGAGGCATTGACTGGTTTACAGCTTGTGTTTGCTAACTAGATTAAGACCTGTAATTCGATATTTGAAACATCATTGCAGGAAAAAAGGTCACTGCTTTCTTTTTAAGTCATTGTCTGTATGATCTTAAAAATGCGTATAAAACAGGTAAGTAGTAGAAGATCTAATAAGAACAATAATATTAATTTTCATTAAACTTTATTACTATAACTGTAGATTCATTTATGATTCCTCATTAAAGAAATATATATTTGGAAACAAACTTCATCTATCCATTCATTCAACTATCCAGTTTTTCATATGAGAATATGCAAATTTTCTTTTCTTTTTTATCGTCCTACGGGAGTACATATGTAGTTACTTCATTAGTGCAGAAGTTTAGTAGTCTGGCTCCCTACATTAAACAACTTAAAAGGCAAAGTCTTGTCACTGGAAAAGGTGCAGCTCCTCATGCCCTCACAAGAACATTTAGTAAAATGAGTGTTAAATATTATTTGTGTGTGTATGGACAACTTATTTTCCTGATAAGATCTTGCTTTTTCTTTTAAAATTCCTCACTGTTAAATCACAGGAAAATTTAAGTTCATAGGGACCCTCTAAACTCCTTCTCAAAACATCCCAGTTAGATCAGGTTCCACAAGGCCATGTCCAGTTGAATTTTAAATGTCTCCAAGGATGGAGATGACATGGTCTTTCTGGGAAACCTGTACCAGTCCTGTAGCAACCACTACCTATTGCCACTTACTCTTTTGCTGTACATCTCTGAGAAGGCTCTGTCTCCGTCTTCCCCATTGCTCTGTTAGGTAGGTGAAGATGTGATACCTTGCATGCCTTGTCTTCTCCAAATGGAACAACATCAGCCCCTCCTTGCTGCTGCTCCTAGCTCTCTTGGGTGCCTTCAGTCAGACTTCTCTATGTGCAGTATCTTCCTCATACTGCTGGTTGTTAATCTGGACACAGCCAACATGTGAACCCGTCTATGCTGAGCAGAAGGCAGTAATCGTTCTCCATTACCCATTGGCTCTGCTCTTGCTAGTAGAGCCCAGTGTGCAGTGAGCCTTCACTGCCAGCAGGGCCCACTGGTGGCTCGTTCACATTGTCTGTCAGGACCCCGGGGGTTTTTCTGTTAAGATACCTTGCAGTTGCTTTTTCCTCAACCTTTATTGTTGTATGGGGTTATTCTGTTTGATGGGCAATTAAGTTATCTTTGCTGACCTTCAGGAAAGACCATGGCTTGTCAGGATCCCTCTGAACGGCAGCCATTACTGTCAGTATATCTGTTGTTTTGTCTCAGCTGGATTTCATGACTGTGGATAATGCACTCTGTTCCAGTACTCAGGACACTGATGAAGGCATTAAATAATACCATTGAGTACTGACCACTGTGGAATGCTGCTTAGAACCCACCATGACCTGGACTTCCTTCTGTTGATACCGCTCATTGGTGTTCTGCGCTTTTTGCCAAAATTACTGTCTAGAATACAAACTGAAGGTTTTTTCTACTTTGGTAGTTCCTGAATTCTCTTGCTGCTGTCCTTCCACTTGGTGGAACTGATGAGATTCAGGGAGCAAGATCACCCACTGCTCTGAACAACTGAGTGTGATACTCAGATTCAATGTAGCAGTGCTCAGTTCATCTCACTTCTTAGAGAGCTGCAAGGCATATTTTACTTTACTAATGGATGATCAAGTACAGGAAAACTTCTATATTCAGTTTGGTTATTTAAAAGTAAGGTTAATTACAACTTTTTAAAAATTATTTAAATAGTGATTTTCCTTTGTAAGAAACCTAACCAATTTACAAGTTTCAGCTACTAGAAAAGTAATATTCAGGAGTTCTTCAATTCTCAATTGCAGAAGTGAAAGAAACAAAATATTTATCTTTGAATTGAAGTGCAGAAAATCAGACGGGGTTAAGAAATGAAGGTTTTCCCTGTAAGGGAAGTTTTTGCTATGAATTTCATCTTTTTAAAAGGTTTTACAGAAATTCCCACTGGAACAGTATTAGTGCTGTATGCTTGCGACTTAACCAGAAATTCCACCCTGGAGGTGGAAGAACAATTCTTCACAAAATTTTTCAAAATAAATTTTCTTCTTTTGAAAAAGAGACTTTATAACAAGAACAAAAAGTATTTGAAATTCTCATGTACCTCTAAAAATGCAATTAAGTAGTCTTTAAACCAAGTCTAGACTGTGTAACAGCTATCATGCTGACCTTGAAGTGTTGTGGCATTGTTAAAAGAATTTGAATGCAAACTTTGTCCCATATCTTACTGAAGATATAAACATGCAGCACAAGAACAACCTTCAGTACTGCCTTGTCACAGAGCAGTATTAGACTAATAGCAAAGATCATGACTTGTTAGCAGATACAATAATAAAACATCTAGAGCTATTATGTCAGATCCTCAGATGGTATTAACAGAGTTCTAATATTTCTGAAATATTTACTAATATTAAGTTTCAATGAAAAAAAATAGAAATAATTGAAGTAATTGAAATAACCTAACCAGAACTGTGTATGTGGAAAACAAGTTTTTCTACATTGTATAGCCATCTGTTCTCCTGAGATTACATATTTCACCTGAGGATAAAGTGTGGGTGCATGCAACATACTCAATAATTTTGTATCTATTTCTACATAGGTTTGTTTCTCTGCTGGTGAACTTGTGAACATATTTTTAAAAAATAGTTCTTCACCCATTTCCAAAGAGCACTTCGAGCAAATGAGTCCAGCCATCGTTCAGCAGCTATTAAGTTGTTCATGTCAGCTTCCTGAATCCAAGCAGAAAAAGCTTCCACCAACAACTTTGGAAAGTGAGTTATATTGCTGTTATCAGTATAGCGTTGTTCCAACTCAGGTGAAGAGGTGCAGGGGCTTCTGAAAACATTTCATTCATGATTAGCCTTAAACCAAACAGGATGAGATTTATGCTCTCTGTAATTTTCCGCACTGCATGATTTCATAGCATGCATGCCAGATAATAACATTATATTGAGAAGTGAGGGGATTCAGTGGTTTCGATTTTACATTAAACAGAATTGTTTAATATGTGAGATTTCTTTTCCCCATTTCTTAGAGGAGTGCTTGCTGTAGGCAGCAGGTGAGCTGCAATGGGCCCTCATCAGTGGGCTGCTGGGCAGAAATTTTACAAAATTTCTGCAAGGTTTATACTGAAGTCATTACACTGGTTTTACGTATATAGCCTCAACACTATGTTAGCTGTCATTTTATACCATGGTGTGGCAAATGCTTAATACAGATAAATTCTGTGTGAACATTACTGATTTCTCACACTGTGATATTTTACAGCAGAGAAAGTTTGGGCATATTACTGTGAAAATAAAAACTAACAAAACAAATTGTATGGGCAGTAGAGGTTGTGTGTTAGAGCTGGAACAAGGGCTGAGTCAGAGGATAATCAGACAGCTTGTTTCCAGTTGCAGTCATAGCCCTCACATGCCACTGCTTCCAGGCATATCTGCCCCACCATTTTTGCTGATACAGCTTCTTCTCTCACCACTCTCTAGTCCACCATCAGAAAAAAAAATTGAATCTGATCTGAACTAAGGGCTTCTTAATATGTTTCTGATGTTTGTTTTTAGTTTAAACATGCAACATTCTGGGAAATGTTTAGAACCATAGATGTGCTGCTATATGACAGGAAGTGTTAGTTTCTGGCAGGAGGTTTGGGAGCCAGGAATGAGCAACAAGGAATGAGCATCTGACAATAATCACTTGCACTGAGAGCATCTCTTTTAATGTTCCTGGAAAAACTTGTCAGGCTGAAGATCAGCACCTTCAATACCTTTATCCTAACATCTACATTGCTAGCTCTAGAAGACTAGATCCATTAGGAACTAATAAGTTTTCTTACATCCTAGCTGGCCAACAGTCTTTTTCCGGAACAGACCTTTCAGTCTCTAAAATATGTCTCTTCTTTAAGCTAGACACATTAGTCAGTTTGTGGGAATGAGTTGAGATATGATTCCACGGTGTGCAGATTAATCGAACTATGAGAATGAATTAAAATGCATTAGAAAAGGAATTAGAAGAATTAAAATACATTTGAAGAACATAACGGATATCTCAGAAATAGTTACAGGATAAAGAAATGTACAGAGTAGGGGGAATCATTAAAGCTCCCAAAAAGGTAGCAGTCCTTCTTTCTTATGTTCTTTCTCTTCTCATTATCTGAATATTTTGCAGACTTTAATTCTTTTATCTTTTCTATGCTATGGTTATATGCTCATTTTTCAGATGGGAAATCAAGGGACCGAGAAAATAAGGAACGTACCCAGGTCATGTACAAGGTTCATGGTAGTTTCACAGCATGTGTGAGAATTTCCTAACTGTCAGCCGGATCACTGACATTTTAATGATCTCAGAAACATTTAGATCTGAGTAGATGAGGAAGAACTATACAAACACAAAGGGGAAGAAGCCAGAGCCCTTTGTGCAGCCTTTTCCCCATGCTTGGTTAAGAATGGTTTCCATGAGCACGGGGATACTTTTGCTGGCTTGACACAGACAAGCAATGGACTTCGTGTTTGACCTACATCTGACCTGAGCATATGCTCATTAATTTTATTCTTAGTTCTATTTTACTGACAGGCTGTGCTGTTTTGGATAGATCATCAGGGCCTGAACTCCATCAGTATCTACTATAACCTATTGGATGTGCAGTCTGTGGGATTTACTGTCTGATTTTATGAGGTGTTGAGCTATTAAAGTGTGAAACATTAAGTGACACTTTTGAATATTTTGGCATTAGTTCCTTTATGTCTGTTTTTCATCAGTGTTTTACCTCCATCATAAGACTTTCATACAGATTAATCAGGATTCATACTGTGCAAGAGGTTGGAAACAGGAACAGTGTATTAGAGAATTATAAGAGTAACCTTCCAAAAATCCCAGTAACCTGGGAAAAATAAGTTGCTGGTCCTGATGCAATGACTAAAGGAATGCATGCCCACAGCACATTTGTAAACAATATGTGAACCAATAGGTTTACAACTAGATACTAAACTAAATGCCTGCATTCATTTGAAGCTTTAGGCCTTGATCTCTTTACTGGTTTAGTTAATAATGTGGTGTTGACTGTAAAAATACACAGGTGATGACATAGAGAAACAAGCACAAACCTGTTAAGACAGGGAACAAATGCAGACCAGCAATCACTGTGCTGCTCTGTGCCTCTCTAATTGGCACAGTTATGTTCTACTCAGCACTTTAAGGCCTGAAACTTGAAGATATTAGACTGTATTAACTGTAAAGCCTGAAAAAAATGATTTTTTAGGCTTCTAACTGTCATCTGTATCACATGTGACTAGAAAAAATAAATGTAGCACAATGAATCATTTCGTAGCCTCAAAAACAAATATAAAACAAAGACTCAAATACAGTATAATGCAAATGCAGATACTGAATGGTTAAAAGCACACTTGTTTTTTTTTATTATTTTTATTTTATTTTTTTCCTACAGAGTATGGTTACAGCACTGTTGCAGTTTTACTTATTACTGTTGGATCTATGTTTGGTACGACCTTAATTTTATTTAACTCCTGTCAAGAAATCTATACACTCATTTTACAGCTGTTTGTTGGTTTGGCTGTTGGAACCCTTTCTGGAGATGCATTGCTACACCTTATCCCTCAGGTAGGTAATATACATTTAAATATTTTTAAGATCTTAGCATATGCACACAGTGACATACAGAGGAAAGTTTCATTTAAACCTGGCTAATATTACTATGTTTAAAAATAAAGCTTCCCATGAATCTGTGAATCAACAATTTAGCATTCCAAATATATCTACACTTTGTAGTTAGAGGGAGATTCCAAGGAGTAAGAAGCAGAATTCAGTGAATGATTAATTCAGAGAAAATAGGGTTCCCATTCCACAAAGTCTTTTCAGATAACCCACAAGTCCTGCGCAAGGCAGGTTCTTCAGCTGCTTTCATGAGGCAGATTCTTTAACAGACTGCAGGATAATTTGTTCAAATGTTCTATAAGGCAGATCCTGGGGCCCTCAACCAAGTTAATGCTACTGCCTTGAACAGCATGAATGATACAATTTCTTCCAAAATTCGCAGAATGAATTTTAAGAATATGCAGTGTGTAAAACAGAAACAAATTTTCCATTGTGTATTCATTTATTTTTGACTGAGTTTCCTCTGATATGGCACAACTGTTACAAGGAGACTTCTATTGGTCATTTAAAGAGTTTCATGCCTTCATGAATGATTCTGGTTGAAATGTTCTTGTACTTTATGCATTACCTCTGGAAGTGGAACTGGGAGAGTAGTTAAAGAAGGCAATTCTCGATGAGTATCAGACAAATACCTTCCTTTAATGAACATATTTACGTTTGAAAGTATTCTTCACCATTTTTCAGTGATGCATCCGGCAACTTTTAAAGTTCCTTCTTTCTGAAGGGAAGCAAAGTAAGGCTACTGTTTTCTCCTGGGCAAAAATGGAAGCACTTACCAGCAGAAAGCCTTCCAGATTATTTTCAGTTTGAACTTTAAATCTGAAGATGACATAAGCAACTTTTTTGACTTCAAAAATATATCCTCTGAAAATGTGTGAAGGACAATTTTATATAACTGTCTCTTGAAACAATGCAGCTTTGAACATTGAGAGATGATGAAGGCTTATGTTAATTCATCTCATCTCATCTCTCTACTCTGTTGATTAGCTCAAAACACAATTTAAATTGAAAGAGGTGGGAAAAGAAAATCTTGAGAACAAATTGACATATGATAAATTGCTTTAGCAAAAGTTAAAACATTACCACTTAATTTTTTTACTTTGTCTCTTTTTAGACTCTTGGTTTACATAAACATGAAGCACAAGAGGTAGAACATTTCTATGAGGGAAAAGAATATATCTGGAAACTTTTGGGAATAATTGGAGGGATTCATGGATTTTTTCTGATTGAAAAATGTTTCTTTCTTTTGGTAACACCACATGAACAGGTAAAGTTTTGTACATTTTGTCCTTTTAAAAAATCCCTTCCATTTAGAGATTTTGCAATGTACAAATTGTTAAAATGACTATAGAAGTTAGTTATCACTTCTTTGAGTGAAAGGAAACATGGAAAGTTGCTTACTAAACTGCTCCTACCAGATTGACTTTTGATTTCTATTTCACTTTGCTCCATAGACTTATATGCTCCATGAATGTGATCCCCATATTTGTAGTTCAACAAAGGAAACAGTTAATTGAATGTATTTTCTAAGTATACTAGGAGTGGTTTAGGTGAAGAGTTTTTGTCCATATGAAATAATAATGATAGTCATTTACTCCAGGCACAGTTTGAAGAGAAGGAAGACAGAGATGAAAGCACAATATATTTTGAAGAATAATATCTTAAAATTCTAAATAGTTTTAACCCTTATCCCAATGTTTTTGAAAATTTAATATAAATTTTGTGGTCAATAGTACCCAATGTTATATTAATAATATCTGCCTTCTCAGTTCCATGCTTATAGTAATTCTGTTGTCTTATCTATGTGCAGTTGATGCCTGACAATATGACTGCGCACAAGGATATAATATAACAGTGTGATAGCTCGTTAAGTTTCTCAGCATGAGAGGCTATTTAATGTCACTTAAGAAAGCTAATTGTAATCTTAGCTTGTTGTGTTTTACAGAGAGTGTTTAATGACTGGACTGATTTAGATATTTAGTACTGAGTCCCTATTCCCTATCTTTGAGTCAGCCGCAAGAATATTATGTGAAATTAATGGAATGAGAATATTTTGATGATATTGATATATATAGTTTGGTAAAGAAGTTGTCACTAATGTTGCATACTTGGAGAGAGGTGCATTATCATCATCTCACAATTAAAAAAAGTTTTAAAACATTTGAACAATTTTTCATCTTCACCTTCAAAACAAAGTATCTTTCCACAAGCCATTATGATCATTCATGATATATTTGATTCAATTTTCAGGCTTTTTTTAACCGAATAAGCAATAGGAAATGTTGACGCCAGCCAATAAATACAATTTTTGTAAATGCTGAACTTTCTCAGAACTTTGAGAGAGGCTGCACCTGTGTTCCTTGGGTTTAAGAACTAATTGCAAAGCATCTTCATTCAGCAGGGCCTTTCTTTAGTTAATGGGCACTGGGAACATTCCCATGATCTTCCAGTGGAATCTGAATTAAATGAACATTCAGGCAGAGACAAATCTACTTCAACCATACAGTTGGTAGGTTACCAATATGAAATGCTTCCCTGATTTTTATATTCTTCTTTCTTTGTTCCTCAAAAAAATGAACCAAATTAGTATAATAAATCAGTATTATTTTTTATTCTTTATTGATTTTTCCTTTATTATATGACATGATTGTCAGGAATGTATAGATTTTGAAGCTTATAGTAAGCTTTTACAGAGAAAATTCAAACACAAATTTTTCTAATGACTTTTCTTAAGTGTGTACCAGATCAATATAACTACACACATCCTGTACTACTTACTGTTGAGAAAATTTTTGAAGATTTCTTTTCTCTCTTCTTTTTAAAATTATATTATATGTAAGGGCAGACACTCCCATTGGAAAGACTTTGGGATTTTCTGCAGTGAGAGTTAAGTGTATAAGTACTGAACAGAGGAAATCTTGGCCTTTTCTTGGGTGCTTTTTTCCACAATTTTGGAGAGTAATACAACCAAGTTGGGTATCTGGGAGCAGCGCTTACCTGTAAGAAATTACATAATTTCCTGTCCATCTGTGGAGGATACACAGACAGATTTGTCTTTGCAAAGTAAATTCACTCATTATTTCTAACCCATTTTCTCTTTTTCCAACCAATTTCTTCACCTTATACGTAATACGTATATATATGTTCCTGGTAATTTAAATCAGAGACCTTCCATAATGTGAATTCCATTTTAACAAGCAGCTGTGATGGGTAAGAGTCTCATGAGCCACTGCTCTTCTCTGAAGCACAGTTGAGAAACTGTCACTTGAATGCAGAGCAAACAGCCTAGTGAAGAATGTTTACTAATTTGTGAGTCATGTCATAGCTTCCTGTTTATGGTGATGAACAATCTAGTCCTTCCTTTCAGCTGCAAGATCACCCTAAAGTTATGTATATCACACAAACTAGTCTGACTTAGCTAGTTTGTACAAGAGCAGCCAATTTTTTCAGAGTCATGTGAGTAATAGTAAGAAAAACACTGGTTGACTAAGAAAAGCTTGTAAATCCTTCAGGTCAGTGATTAGTCCTGCAGTTTTGACTCAGAGTTCAAAGAAGTGGCATGTGAATAAATATTATAAGAGAAGCTAAACAATTACTGGAATTCATATGGCTGGATTCAATCATGGGAATTAAAGACTTTTATTTTTCCTTTACAATATAGAACTTTAAAACCAAATCCTTTCCTTTTGCTCCTCATGCCTGTACAGTACAAATCCCACACCACGACCAAGCTAATACCAGCCAAGAAACATATCCTGTTTTGCAGCCAATACACATCTCTGCTATAGTTTTTGCAGTGGTAGTTGCTGACCCTAACAAAGCACGCTTCTGGGCCGTTGTTGACTCTTCACTGGCTGCCATAATAGCTTTAATATGCTTTTTATGCTTTTTTTGGACAACAAAACAGAAAAAGATAGTGATTAGTAATTCAACTTTCCTAGTTTGGAACAAATAAGTTTTTTGGCATGTCTCACCCTTACATAAATATCTAATTTCTCTAGTCAGAAAGAAAAGTCCCAGGAAGCTAGAGGGTCAGACAGAGACATTCCTCACCTTCTCTCTTCTCTTCCCACAGTTGCAGTTTCCGTAATTAAACATTAGGGCTGATGCATCAGATTAACTCTCTGGGGCAAGAACAAAGCTGCTGTATCTTTACTTCTTTACTACGGGTAAAGCATGCAGTACAGTGTGCTCATGAGCTATTATGCCTGGCCAGGGATGCCTGGTGATGATCAAGCCCTAATGAAAGGCCAAGAGGCAGAGCACTGGGGTCTGTTCACCATGAAGAATAAAAAACTTTTTTTAAAAATATTTTTTTCCTATTTCCTGGAAGAGTGTTTCAATAACTGTGACAGGACAGTTTTTGTTCTGAACATAAATGAAATACATCCTGTTGGGCTACATTTTAACAATTGCACATGCTGCATTTTTTGCTTTTAAGCAAACAGCTTTACAAACAACAGGGAGAGGAGGGAAGGAGAACTCAGCTGCAGTGCTTCTAGCTATTGTGAGACATATGATCATCTCTTTTATCCTTATATTTTCAAAGAGCAACTGCGAAAGTCATGGAACACCAGGGAGACTGGTATATGCACATTTTCCTTGTAAATCCTCTATCCAGCAGGAAACTACAATCGTCTTTTTATGACAAACTTGAAAGATAAAATTTGAATTATGATGTCCTTTATAGTTCTACATTTGGCTCAGATATTTGTGTATTCAAGCAGAAGCATGATTTTGGGGGGGATTACAAAAGTGCTTATGAATCCCTTTTTTTCCTACTTGAATTACTGTAATCTTTTCTGAGCAAAGGTTTATATTTTTTAATTTCTTTCTGCAATATCAATCACACTGCCAGCACTCAAAATATAATCCTAATTATATCTATGGAAATGGCAGCAGCAATCTTTGTTTCAAAATGCATGAATTACTTTATATTTTCCTATATTTATAGCAGCAGTGGGAATAGCCTCTGAACACTGATCTATTATTTTTCCTTTTAATTAGAGAAGCCCAGAAGATTCTGAGTCTGCTGAAGTTCCTCCAGGCAACAAGATGATCAGCACAAAAAGTTAGTATCAATAAAAAGACCAGGCAAGCAATAGAAAAAGCTTTCAGACCTAAGATGGAATAGAAAGTGTGAAGTTGGCTTAGCTCTGTGTTTGCTGTGTGCTACATCACCGCATCTGATGGTGCTTGGATACATAATTAGATCACTGCTTAAAGACTTTACAACTGCCAACCCTGTAGTTGTGAAGTTCATTAATCTTATGGTGTCCACTCTTTAGTGTTTGTTTATTCACTGTTGCAAACTATTTTTCTGAATCCTGTGCTTCAAAAGAAACAGTCAAAATGTAATATGAAACAGCTTTTTATAATTGTAAACTTTGCTGGGACCTTTTTTCTGAAGGTAGTGAAATGACTGTATTTTGTTTTGCTCTTTTGTTGGCTCACTACGTTAGTATAATTCTGCTTCCTTCTTCTCTTACGTGGTAAAGCAACAGCCCCTTTGAACTAGAAATGATTTATTACATGGATGGAATTCTGCACTCAGGATGGCTCTCAGTTTTAGGATAAACTGTTTTCTTCAGAAAGCACTGAAGTAATTCTTGTCTTCTCTGTTTCAATGCTGCTTAGTCCTTGAAATGGGAAAACAGAGCATAAGCCAAACTGACTGTACTTGTGTAACCTTGTTGAATTTAGTAGTATTGAAGTCATTCAACGGAGAGAAAAGCATTTAATTGAAATCAATTTATTTACTGTAATCAACCTCCCTTTTTTTAATCTCAAATCTCATGTCATGAGTTGTTTTGTTTAACAATTTCACTATCTTCTTCTAGGTTTTTAATATTCCTTTCTGTTCTTGTGGACTTCATTTCCATTTCTGAGACATTTGAAAACTAGATTTCCATTTCTTCAGTCTCACCTATCCAGCAGTACACAATCCAGTGCCAATTTCAGTGGAACTGTCTAGTCCATCTCTAGATGTTTCCATTCTGTTCAGGCATAACTCCCTGCTGGGCAGAAACAGATTTCTAGTGATCCCAATGTTATTAGTTGCCGAAGGTGTGTAACTAAATTTGGTGTACTTTCTGCCTAATATACTTTGCTTCCATTTCTTCCTCACGGTTCATTTTTTACCTTTATATTAGAAACCAGTAAGTGAAACTGTGTTAAGGAAGGAGAGTTGCTTTGTGGGTTTCTTAGTTATTTTGTTGTTGTTGTTGATTGGTTGGTTTGGCTTTTTTTTTTCTTGAGAATACCTATTTTCAAGCTACTGTCATAACAGGTTTTTTTCAAGGAGCTCAAAGCATAAATGCGCTGAGCTCAGTGTTAATTCTATCCTCAAAGGGAATGGAATCTGACACCATAAGACAGAAGCCTGACAACTCCAGAAATGCATTTCAGGTAGGACTGTGGGAGGAGGCAGCCCCTTAGACAGCCATTGAGTAACTCAGAAAGCAAGGAGCTACTGGAAGAAAAAGATCTTTCTACTGGCCCTCTGCTTCTCATATATCCACTCTCATTCTACCAACATCTTGAAAGATAAAACAGTAGCATTTTTCCTTTTGTATTCTCAGATATTATATTAACAAATATTCTTGCTGTGCGAGTAATGAATATATTGAAAAAAATAGATCTATTTACGGATAAATGTTTGCTTTAAACTCATATTCAGAGCTCAAAAAGCATGATCCCCTGGTGGGAGTCCTGCACTCATTAGCTTTATTAGGAAATTTATGGAATAGAATTTGCAATGAGTATCAATCTCCTTATTTCAACAGATAAAGTTATGAAAATAAGGGTAGGATTGTTCAAGAGCAAGAGGCTTTATAGAAATTGTTGTGGCTATTTGATAGTTAACAGTTATAGTTGCAGCAGTGTAATGCAGTGAGACAATTGCTAGTAACTAAGGTGCTCTAAAATTGGCAAAAAGCAAAGAAATCATTCCAATTTGTTTATATATGTGTCTTCTTAACTTTCAGTTGAGTAAGTTCATGATGTTTACATCTGAGCTCCATAATGTTAACCTGACCCCTGTGTTATATTATAAACAACACACTGGAATGAGTTCCAGTAATTATGCTAAGTCTTTTTCAATAATCAGCTCCTTGCATAAAACAGACTAATAATATCTCAGGGCAGGCCCTGATTTCATCCTCACCAGTCCTTATTACCAGTCACAACCTTAACGTAGTGCAGCAATCTATTATTTCTGTGTAACTCATGCTCTGCACTATTGATTATAAACTGCACATAGTGTTTAGAAAGAACTCTGCAAACTGGGGACATCCATGTCTGGCTCTGGAAGCTGGCAGGGAAATCTAACAGGTCTGCCAATTGCTCTGAACCCGCAAAGCTCCCAGGCAACTGAGGAGGATTTTCTGAATACAGTTGTTAGGCTTTCATATGTAATGTGTTGGCTTTTTTATAATAGCCTGAAAGCTTCAGTTCTAGGCAGTTTTCATAAGAAAAACATCTCCCTCATTACTATAGAATGGTCACCTCTGGAACAACATTACTGAGGTAAAGCCTTGTAATAACAATATTCAGTCAGTTCTGCACAGCTCCCTAGTCTGTCACATTATGTCTGTGTGGGGTCAGCAACACTTGGGGAAAACACATGATGCTTACAGCCCAAATCATGACCTCACTTCTCCAGGCATAAATACAAGCCTTAGCAAGGTGAACTGTCTTTTCTGCATAGAGGGAAGATGGATGAGTTTCCTGGGAGGCCTTAGAAGGTCCTGCTTGTAAGATTGCTGGTAAAATGGATTGTGGATAGCTTCAGGGAGCCTATAAAATTTGTTGCAAAGCCTAGACATTGAGCCTAAATATAGGGCTCACTGCTACTTGAAGAGATGAAATCCCTCCTGTAAGTCTACTCAGCATGCTGCCCAGCTGTCTGGGTTACAGACTGGACAGAGAGTGTTCAATTCCCTGCCTTGATATCAACACTGATATCGCATCTAGTGCCTTTCCTCTCGTGTCAAAAAGTCTTGCTAAATGTCACAAGCATCAAAAGTGCTGTCCACGCTAATTTCACTGAACAGTATGGGAAGGAAAAAACAGCTGCCTACATCTGTGAGTGATGCGGTAGACGACTGAGCACTATGAGCATAACTGCTGTTAATTGATTGGAACAAAAGTTGGAAATGATGCTGTAACACTGCACTAATAGTGATACTCTGGGGCTTATTGCCTTTTATCTCTTTCTCTCCACTTAATGCAATCTCGTAAAAAGCATACTCTGAAAATACAATTCATCATTATTATGCTGTAAAGCATTATGCTTTACAGCATTAAAATGATCAGCTGCGTGACACTAAATATTTGACTTCATTGTAGCTATACAATTCTGAGCATGATGGTGTAAAAATTCCCACCTCTTAAGGAAAAGAAACACAGGATACAGGAAAACTTGTGAAAATTTCACCAATCAAAGAAAGATTAATGGAAACCCTTAGGGCATATCATGAGGTTGGACTCAACAAACAAACAAAAGCAGGAAGATAGTTTCTTGTATTTTAATCTCTGAATGATTCTACAACCTACTTTTTCATTTCAAGTGTTTTGAAAGAAGTGCGATGACAAGGGCAGAAAAGAGAAACGTTGTCCTCTGTTTGCTGTGACTTTTCTGTTATATGTGAATTCACAAAAAAAAAAAAAAACAACAAAAGCAAACATTTGTAACATAGCAAAATTATAATATGTTTGTGTTTAAACTTCTGGGCATTTTTGTTGCTTGTTTCTTTTTCTTCTTTTCCTAGATAAGAGAATTAGCTTGTTAGCAGTCATGGTTTTGGTGGGTGACAGTCTTCACAATTTTGCTGATGGCTTGGTAATAGGAGCAGCATTCTCATCCTCAACAGAAACAGGTGTGACAACGACTATTGCTATTTTATGCCATGAAATTCCTCATGAAATGGGTAAGACATATATATATATGTATATTCCTGACTGGCTTTGTAGTTACAGGTTTTCCAGATAATTCTTTCCTGCATTATATAAGTGGGAACTGCTTGTAGCACCATCATTGATAGGATAAGGAGAAATGGTTTCAAACTAAAGGACAGGAGATTTAGATTGGATATAAGGAAAAAGTTTTTTACAGTAATGGTGGTGAGGAAATGGAACAGGTTGCCCAGAGAGGTGGTGGATGCCTCATCCCTGGAGACACTCAAGGTCAGGCTGGATGGGGCTCTGAGCACCTGATCTAGCTGTAGGTGTCCCTGTTCATTGCAGGGGAGTTGGACCAGATGATCTTTAGAGGTCCCTTCCAACTCAAACGATTCTTTGATTAAAACATGTTAAATGGATACATGTGGGATGAATATATGAAAAGGGTTTGTACTTCTCTGTTCCCCTTAAAAGAGAAGTGGAGACTTCTTTGCTGTTATGATTGGCTGCTATCTCATCTCACTTCTTCAGTTGTAAATTCTGTCAGGTCAGTGTAGCTCTTTATTCTCATGTGTTTAAACAGAAGAAAACTGTAAACTGTGAGCAGGAGCCATGTGTGCCAAATGGCATATCTGACACAATGGGCTATGCAAGAGTTTCAATATGCAGCAAAGCCATTTAACAATGTATTCTTCAGTGTACTCTAATTCCTGCTAATAATCAAGACTAATAAGATAATAAAGGAAGATATATGACCCATTTTACTAGCAGGCAGGACAGCAAGATAGCTCTATAGAAAAATTTTCCCAATTATCTCCTTGTTGTAGATCTTTCAGTACGGCTGCAGTTGTTCCTGACATTGTGTTGATGAAGGTATATATGCTGGCAAGTCCAAAATGAGAACTTTACATTCTGCTTTCTTTTTATTTTTAAATGACTGGAGATTTCAAGTGCTGTATGTGTAGAAAACTTCTTCCCCTCAAAAAGTGGATGGGGAATTCTTGTAAAGCTGGTAACTTGTGTTTATATAGTGAAGAAACTATGAAAGTACCAAACAGCTAACTCCAAAGAGACCTTCTTAATTCTGGTGCAGTGGTGCAGTGTCAAAGTGCTATTTCCAAATGCACAGAGAAGAATTTTTAAACCATTTGCTGTGGGCCTGTTAGGAAATAATTTACTTTAGAAGAAAAAGAATCCGTGATGATTTTCTCATATACGGTTTACTAAAGTTAATTACATCTGAAATGAGTGGAATTAAACAAAAACTGGAATTGGACAAGCATAGGTTTTTATGACTTGTAGCACCTGTACAACACTAAAAGATCCAGCTGTAGATATGCTCACATGATTTTAACTTGCAAGTTCCCAATCAAGAAAGATTAAGAAACTTGGGGAAAACATGTGACTTCCCTTCTGCATTTATCCAAGCTGGAAATGTCACAGAACACGGAGAACTAACAGAAGCTACTCCTGTATATTCTGCTATCTTTAGGAACAGCTAAACAAATACAAGCTGTTTGGGGTTGTTGTTTTTCCACACAAGATGAGTATTCAACCAATTTTATAGAAATCTAAGGGCAATCCTCCATCCTTCACTGTCTCCTTTGTAAATTTATTATGAAGAATCTTACAAACACATTTGCCACTAACAATTTTTTGTCGTCTATTTCTCTACGCAGGAGACTTTGCTGTTCTACTGAGTACAGGGCTCCCCACGAAGATTGCAATTTTGATGAATTTTATAAGTGCACTAACGGCTTTCTTAGGGCTTTATATTGGCCTTTCTGTATCAATGGATCCATGCATTCAAAACTGGATTTTTACTGTTACAGCTGGAATGTTCTTGTATCTATCTTTAGCAGAAATGGTGAGAAATTCTGCCTATTATTATTTTCCTTTTAACGTAGCCACTTCACAGATGAGTGTCAAATGAATGGAGGGAGATGAACTTGAAGAGAAAGAAATTTCATAGGCTTCTTGGGAAGAGCGTGTCTTCTGCCCTGTATGTGTACAGAGCTTAGAAAAATGGTCTGGTTTTGTTTGGTGTCACTGCCACTATAGATGTAATTAGTAATGAAAGGGTGAAATAAAGCTGTGAAGAGGGTAACATATGAATGAGACAAAGAGGACTTTTAGGCAGGTTAAGGTATCAATAGAAGAATTAAAGATAACTGAATATAACATAAAGAAATATTTGAACATGCAGGACCTTTTAAAAATCTTGAATAACTTGATAACATTTTCTCTGTGCTCTCTCTCTCTCTCTCTCTGTATATTCTTAATCCATTATTTCAGCATGAATTTGCAGTTTCTGAACTAAAATGTGAGATGTTTATCCTGTGCTCTCTCTGACCTGCCTTTCTACCTCAGAGAGGTTTGGATGAGTTCCTAAGCAATTCAAAACCCATTAGATTGTCTCATAATTCCCATCATTTTTCATATTCCTAGTTCAATAGCAATGATCTAACTATAGAAAAATAAAATGTGAAGACGCATTACAAGAGAGAGGTCTAAGGACTACAGAAGAATGTTGTGGAGTCATAACTCATGAAGGTGCCTCAAGATGCATCATTTATTGAAGAGGTGGCTAAATGTTACACTCATTACAACATAGACCTTAATTATCTTGCCAGCTTACTATAATTCTGTCACACTTTTTAGCTAATGTATATTAATGTAAAGTTGTTTGCAAGCTTCTGAACAAAGACTGAGTGTATTATGTCATTAGATCGAGGGGAAAAAAAGAGTTTCCTTTCTTTATGAATTGTTACTGTGCTTTTCTTAAGCCTGACTGTCTCCGTTCTGTTTACTACCACTCCACACCTCATGTCTATGATACAATTTTCCAGGTTCAAGAATAATATTTGAAACCTGATATGCCATGTCGTTATTATAACCTATTTAAAAATCTACTTGTAGTCATTGACCTTAGACCTTGGGTGTATTTCAGTCCATTTTTTCCTGCTATAATGGAAGTAATGTGAACATAACATGCTCCTAAGAGCTTATGAGGGTTATGAGCTGCCTAAGGACTGTGGATGTATTAACTGTCTGGATCAAGGTGGTGAATAACAGACAAGAACACTGTGTACCAAGTTACATAGTCGCATCTTGTTCTGACAGAGAAATTTGGAAGTTTTGCTGCCTTCCTATTCAACAGGCATGGTTTTATTAACGTAGCTGAGGGCTTAGTCACACATTTTCTTCAGTGCAGGATCAGAATCCATCAAGGATCAAACTCCCTTAACAACACCACGTTTTTAACTTGTTCTCAACTCCATAACCCTGATGTGAGTAGAAGAAGAGAGAGAAAGAGGAGAATCTTATATTTCTCTCGTATTCCTCCTATGAACAAAAGGAACTCCAATCAGTTTTTCTCTGCTTTTGTCAAAAGAACTGCTATTGGGTTTTCCAGAAGTGCAGCCACTGAATATCACAGGGAATCTTTAGGTCTGAAACGTTTCACATGTTTGCATAGAACATCACAAAAGAAAATCTGCAGTGCTTTATATATTTTTCAATTTTCTTCACAGAAATATCTTCTATTCACTGCTGTGTTCTCATCTAAAAGCAGCAATTATCAATGTTCCTAACAAAGGTATACAAATACCTAATGGTGTCCAAAGCTATAATTTTAAGAGTCTGTTTTCTGGGCTTTCACATACTTCCTCTATTGGTGGTTAAATATGGAACGTGACAGAACAGCCTCACTGATTTTTGCGTTATGGAAAACTGAGGGATAGAAGGTGGAGGCTTGCTGACAGGACAGCACTGTGAGACTACTGCACAAATAGAACACACAAAACTGCTTCTGTACCTAAAAAATGGTATTCTGGCTCCATTCACAAGCAGGGTAATCTAATTAATTAAAAATCTGGGGAGTAAGGCAAGGGATAAAATTATTTATAGCCTTCATCATTTTACCCAGGTAATTTTGCAAAATTTAATCTTCATAGATATCAGGGAGGGTAGAAAGGAGTATTTTGTCTTGTGAATGTGTATGCACAGGTGAAATATTACATCATAAATTGATGGCTTCAAGATATACGTGTAAGTAAAAGCCTGTAACTTCATGGCTTTAGATGTTAACCAAAATTAAACCCCCTGACAGCTTTTTATGAGCAAGATAGAGAGCTGTTTTTGTCTGCCCTCTGTTTAAAGGTCATAACTATAATCATAGCATTGCACTATTTGCACCAGTCCTTCTATTAAAAGCATAGCTTTCTTTAACATTCATTTAATCTGAATCAAGCTTGAGACATCAATATATGGAATGTAACAGAGCAACTCCCTCCTAATGAATTGTTTCTTTGACAAAGCACATCCCTTTTTCCTCTTGAGAAACAAACTTCCAAATCCTTAATCAGCCTCTCCAATGAGTATCTGTGATGTAATCACTATGGATAAACATTTATGAAACTACATGCATTGTATTAAACCTTAAGGACTGGGCTGTCTTTTATGAGTGATTGTACAAATTATGTAGGCTCATTTATTCTTGACAAGAAAAGACTCATCTAATTTAAAAGGAAGAGGATAAGAGCAGTAAAAGGTATAAAAGCATCCAAGAAATATGAGCTAGCCAACCACTCTCTGAGGCACCTACCTGAAGTTTTCTCTGACTAACCTTAAAAATCTTTCTGATTTCAGAGACAAAAGAGTATTTTGAAAGTGGCTTACTGTGTTGTTGTGGTACAGCAGCTGTACCCCATGTTGGTAGAGCTTGTGTTTAACCAGCACATGGCTGAGAGCCCCCATTCCTTCATTCAGCATTGTACTTGCTAATTCTTCCTGTCCTTTGTTTGCTCATTATAAAAACATGAGCTGGAACAGGAACAAAATAGCCATTCAGTTAACAGTAACTCTTTTTCTTCCAACAGCTTGAATATGGTGCTATTAAATGGTGGTGTTACACCACTGAATAGCTAATTGAATCTCCTCATGCTTCCCAACCATAGCATTTCTCTCTGCTGTGCTATGCCCGTTTCTGTACAGCAGGTTCACAGGGAAGGGGAACCACAGCTGATACTGGGACAGCAATCAGCCTTTATTGTCAGAGAGATAAGCAGGGATGTCCCACTAGGCAAGGCCATTAAAATGGTCTGTGCACTTGGAAACATGCATATTAGATGGAGGGAGTGGAGGTCTATATTGGACACTGAAATGGTACTGCCTGCTGAGGATTCTTTTTTAAAGCATTCTTAGCAGCCTGCTGTGCCATGTGTGTAACATAAATCGGCACTGACACCAGTATGAGAAAAAAGTAGCTTTTGCGGTAGAAGGGCAAATGTTTCTTCTTGTAGGTTATCAGAGAACTTGTTCATCCATGTGCTGGGGAAGGCAGTAAAAGTCTGATTATAAGGCTAAACTAATAAGACAAGAGTCCTAAGCTGAAGTCCTGGATTCAGGCCTGGATCTTAATTAATAGTTTTTATTTGTATACAAAATAAAGAAACACATATTCTGAACACAGATGTGATGTCAGTTCAGATTTTGATTTACATCAGAAGTGTTTGCATTTCCTCCATGTTTCTGATGACTCTTAAATATATATTAAACATAATTATATGAGTTTTTAAGATGCAAATTTGTATCATAATTTAAACCACTGCCCAGTTGTTGCAAAGATTTAGGACTTCTGGGTTTGCCTGTTATTTTTATTCAAACCTTTAAAGCGGAGGCAGACTTTTCACTATAAAGACTTCATTTGGGCCCATATCAACTTCCAGAGGAGTGCAAAAGAAGCAGAGACAGAAACCTCATTCTAACGGAGGAAAGGATAAGCATAGAGGCAAACAGGGGTAAATGTGCCCCAGCAGCTTCCTTGCTGAGTGCTGTTTCACTGCCTCCCAGTGAAGGCGCTGCCCATGGAAGGAGGCTCTGAAGGTGCAAGGGCAAGGAGCAGATTAATTCCAACATGGGCTGGCAGTGGGGAAGGAAGGCTATATAATGGGAAGGTGCCTGGACAGCTCACTACATTTTTTAACAAATTTTCATTTGTTTTGAAGTTCACATAAAATAGACAAAATATTAAAAAGTGCCGTACCGGGCCATTACTCTATTTCCAAAATGGATGTGAAAATATCAGCAGTCATTAGTATCACTCCTGATGTCAATAACACAAAACATAAATACTGAGAGTCTGAGCCTGAGGCATTATTTTCACAGATTCTATTGAGACATATATTTCGTTTGAATCTTTGATAAAAGAGATCATGTAGGGTGGAAGGTCAACATGTAAGTAGCTTTTAATATGATTATAAACAGCTGCTGCTGCTTTACTCAATTTAAAACTTTTAGATTCTGTTTTCTACTTACATGCTTACTAGAGCCCAAGTAAGTAGGAGTGTTGCCAATTATTTCAGTAGGAGCAGGATTGACCCTATATATAGTACAGAAACAAAATAACTCAAACTAGTTTATTCCCACAAAAGGGAATCACTAATTTTACTAAATAAGAATTTCCTTACAGACAGCTGTATAAAATTACTATTAACAAATTTTGGAATCTCATCTATTCTTGCCGATGTTAGTGAAAGAACAAAAATGGATATAATTTTATTAATTGAAGTATTTCAGTGTCTAGATCTGTGTTGTCACAATGTACAGAACATGCTACAGATTAATAGCTATATCCAGAAACCCAGCATTTTGAAAGCCTTTTTTAATGAAGTTTGTCTTGTTTTCCCATAAGACTTCTTCCCAGAGATGAATATATCTGGCTCTCATTCTGGTGTCTTATTCTTTTTTTAGCTTCCTGAAATGACTCATATTCAGACACGGCGACCCTGGTTGATGTTTCTTCTACAGAACCTTGGATTACTATTAGGCTGGCTATGCCTCTTACTCTTGGCTATATATGAACAGAAAATTAAAATATAAGTTTTCTTTTGGAAATCTTGAAGTACCACTTATGACAGTGGGTAGTGTTGTTCAGTTTTGTCATGTCTGCCATAGCAATATATAAATTAAGTTTTTGGGATTTTTTATCTGAACAGTAGATAACTATTTCAAGTTATTAACTTATTGTTCAGATTTTGGATTTTCTTTTTGTAAACGTAAATGTTTAGAAATATGTTTTATTTGTTACTGAGTTTACCAGACCTCCATGCTCAAACTCACAGGAGCTTCTGATTAGTTTTTATTGAGACTGTTCTAGTTGAATGCTCTCAGTGATAGCTGCCAGTCTGATCGAAGAAAAGAATAAAGTACATTTAAAAGCAATAATTAAAGTAGACTAATCATAGTTGAATATTTCAAAGCATAAAACTTTGTTGCCTCTTAGTATAAGAAATAAATGTATTTATATAGAACTAAAAAAGTATAAAAAACCTAAACTGTTAAATTGCATACAGCATCTCTTTATAGTATCTGCCTTGTTCACTTTGCCAGCATAATGATCTTTGGTTGTCTTGCTGGTCCAGTGTAGCTGGTGTAAACGAAAAGTTCATGATCTAGAAATATGAGAAAGCTCTTTTCTGACTGTAGCCTAAATCTCCTACATGTGATGGAACCTGTGACAGTCAACCACTGGACCATAGTACCTGTCGCGTTAACCACCCTCTGTGTTATCCCACCTCTGATGGTTGTTCAGCACAGATGTTTATGAAAGATTATAAGAAAAGTTTAAGAGTTTCTTTCCCTCAGTATCCCTTCCAGCCTTCTCAAATCAAGGAAATCCTTGAGCCAGATGTTGCTTTTAAGCCATCGTTAATAAACACCAGTAGTGCCTTCCAGCTGAGCCCTCTTAGAGTCTGACTGCAACTCCTTCTAACCTGAGGTTTTTTTGTGTGTAATTAGTCCTCTTGGTTGCAAGGCAATTCTGCATAAATTGCAGATGACTCATTTAATTTTGCATTGCAGAATCAAGCCTGAAACAAATCTAAAAATTCTGTTCTACTTCTGAGGTGCTGAGCAGCTTCCAGGAGGAACCAAGCAATGTTCAGCACTGTGGAGTCTGCTACTTAGATGCTACCAATTGCTGGCACAAGGAACCCTCCCCTGTCTAATTTATGTTTTTATGTGAGATTTGAAATGCATTCCTTCTCCCTGCTCTGATGAACTGTGAAAATAGGGACTGCAAGTTACAGAACAAACGTATTTTCTTTATACGAGTAAATGCATCCTTTCCTTCCTTGTATTAATCTACCTTTAAAAAAGGCTACATCGTGATACTGTATATCTGTCTCATAATGTGTTTACTTGACAGCTCCTACTGGAGATACAATTATTCTTATATTACAGAGGAGATCAAGCCCTATTCTGGAGCACAGTCAGTTCTCAGAGGCTTTATGAGCAGTATGCTACTTAATAATCGAAATCTAAAATGAAAATTATTGTGAAGGTTATATAATAGCCTAGATTCCTAGAATTGTGGATCCCTCGTCATCAACAGGCTACCTCTGGGAAAAATGTTAAGGATAATTTTAAGTTTGCTATGCACTCATTTTCCGTGCCAGTAAGTTATGAGAATCTGTAGCAAATACTCCAATGCACATCTAAGTGTATATTTACATACCTTCAAAAACCTTGTCCTAAACAATTTATCCAAAGTTGCGCAGGAAGTTTCTAACTGACTGGGGAAATGAACCGAGTTGTTTAAAGTCCCAAAGTAAAACACTAACCTGTTTTATGTAGGTGTGCAAATGTTATGACTGCTTTTTCTGTTGGTTTAACTTTGAAGGCTGCCTAGTCAGCTGACAAACCTTAGCTTCACTTCTCAAAGTTTACATTTTTCAGGAGTTTGTGCTTGTTTTTAGGAAGGTAAATTTTTTTTTAAAGCAGTTTTCCAGTATTTCATCTGACTGTATTGGCACTGATTCAATGACCTTCAGCTGTGACAGTCAATTCAAGCAATAGCAGGACACCACTGGACGTAAGCAAAATCTATTCCTGTATCAGATGGTGCAAATGAATATTGGAAACTTCTGTTATTTCAAAATGCAGAGCTACTGTAGTTTGAATGCTTATATATGATCAGTGTTCACTACAGCAGGAAAAAATGTTACAAATGCAAGCATGTTTTGGCAATATTATGATATTCCAAAATCATTTTCTATCATTAACATGTCTGGAAAAGGGCAGTTAGTTCTTTGAAGATGCATACAAGCAGCGGTTCATGCTGAAATGATCTGTGAACAAACTGTGTTCACATCTCTTTGGAAAATAACGTCTTTTGGCTATATATGTATATGTATTTATCAGGTTTCTTGATCACATTTAACAAGTAAGTATATTCATACAGCTTCCACTGCATGCACAAACACATTGAACAGAGTGCCTGTAACTCCTTGTTTCTGCCACAAAGGCAGCATGAGTCTGTAGTGTTCATTGGTACGTGAATGATTCAGTTACATTGTGACATGGTACCAACTCTGAGTACCTGATGTCTCACTAGCATATAGAAGTTTGAATTCTTGTGGCACCTGTGAGAACTTTTGTCACTACTAAAACTAGTGCCTCTGTTCTAGTTCACCTGGCATTAGTATCTTTAAGATTGGATACTGAACATGGAAAAATACAAGACATAAAGCAAGATGGGACTATATTTCATACAGGGTACTGGAAACTATTTCTATATATCACTGAATTGGAAAACTAAATCTGTTTAAATCAAAGAGATCCACCTGCAGGATTCATCTTTTGCCAAAGCCCAGGAAAAACGATTGAAGAACATGGGTTTATGTTCTTGCAGGAAAGAAGGTGGTGCAAAAGTATTCCTATGATGCATTCTCTTTTTGTTTGTTTTAAATTCTGTAGAGTTTATTCATACAGATTTCAAACAAGGCTCTATTTAAAGCCAGATTTCTTTCTGTTCCTCCAAACCTAACAGCCAGGACATATTATGCCAATGTTTTCATTGAGTCAAATCCTGAGTAAGGGCTGCAGAACTTCATCACTTGCAGCGCTAAATCATGGCTGGGTATCTCTCTAAGAGGTACGCAATTACTCAAACAGATGTTACGTGCTTGATGGAGGGATAATTTGATGAAGTTTTACAGCCTGTTGGGCAGTTCTGACTAGATAATCATAGTGTTCCTTTGAAACCCTACAATATATAAATCTGTAGAAACTGGATTTTTTCTGAAAGAAGGTGGTTAGCATTTCTCTCTTTCCTCTATTCTTAGTTTTCTTGCACTCTTATGATTAAAAAGAAAAAAAGAAAAACAAGAAAATATCTTGTTTTTTTTTTACATATCTTGCTTTCTTACATACACAGAAAATGAGAGATAAGAGGTTTAAAGAATTTGTTTGCTACACTATCTTTTCCTGGAAGTTAAGTGGTAAAAAACCTCATGAAAAATAATCTCAATTCCAAACTACAGGGGCTCAAGAGTAAAAGTGTTGACTTTGTACCTCTTTTTTTTTTTTGTATATGTTACACATTACCCAGTGACTCTTAAGATAAATAGTGCCTTCTTTGCAGCCAACTATCCTAATGCCCTTAGAAAGTTTCTGGAGCTCATCTGCATGTTTTAAATACTGCCATCTATTCCATCCCTGTATTTTATGTTTTAAACACGAAGATGGCATTTCTCCAGAGGAAAAAAAAAAAACGTCTTTTTAAATAAAGAAAAACATGGTTAGTTTGGTGTAACAACCTATCCTTAGAAAACATATTTGTTTTTCTTTCACCTTGCATTGGAGAAAGCATATTATTGTAACAATTTTTGGCCTGCATTTAGAAACCAAAAGCAGGTTTATGTCAAGTGAAGATTAAGGCTGATAATTTGTAACAAGAGAGTGATTTATCAATGTTTTTAGCTTCTCTTGCTTTACTGTAACCTGTTGTTAGGTCTTCCTTTCATCTTAAAAATAAGCTGTCTTCTATTGTGATTGCAGCCTTAGGAATGTGACTACAGAAAGTACAAGCAGTAGTTACACAATGGCTTTAATCAAAACAGAAAGTCATGGAATGTGTTTTATTAGATCCACCTTCATTTCCTCCCCCCAAAGGAGCAAAAAAAACCATGTGCAGAGCCACTGCTGCGGGTCATTTAGTACGAGCCTTCATCCTTTTATGTCTCTCTGATAAGAGGGTTGGCACAGTGGGAGATGTGGCTTAGCAGCCCAAAGTCAGTGCTAAGCACCCAGGTGTGGGGGTAGTAGTACAGAGGGCAGTACAGAACACCCTGGTGTGGGGGTGGGACACAGAGGGCCAGCTGCTTCCTTTGTGGAGACGGATGACAGGAGGCAGTGAGGGTGGCTACAGAGCTCTCCCTGAGAGGCCTGCCTCCTGCTCCCACGTGCTTCAGCCCAGCATTTTAATGGCCGCAGTACAAGGATGATAGGTTTTATAGCTGAAGCATCCTGTAGGAGCTCAGTTCAGGGCAAATTTCCAGACAGTTTGTGTTGTCTTGGGTTTGGAGATCGGAGATATTGTGAAAGTAATCTAGGTGATAACCCCATGAGTGCAGACTCCTGCTGCGCACCCCACAGCACGCCAGCAGTTAAGATGACCCCCAGGAACATCACTTCTGTGCAGAGGAACCTACCATGGTGCTCTCATTAACTAAGGTGAAGCGCCAAGTCAGGGCCGGTGTGGAGGCCTTACTCCACCTTCATAGCACATCCATGGGCAAACAAGCGAGGCATGGTGTGGCAGTCCCTCCTTCCCAGATCCTCAGGTCTGATGCTGCCAGAGAGCACAAAACGTGGGATTACCTGGTAAAGTAAATCTGGCTAGGAACTAAAGTAAATCTGGCTAGGAACTATCTACCTACTGGTCCAATATAACACTGACCAACCAGTAATCCTGTACTATATATAGGTCTATATGTGAAAACATTTTTGTCCCATTGAAGCTGACTTGGCAACCCTCCCTCATCCTTTTCCTAAAGTTGAGCAGAAACTTGCCAGACTTATCCCATGACAGAGAAATATATGTATAAGGGACTGGACTAGTCACTTACTGTGATATATCCCAGTCTTAAATTAAGACCACAACAATTTCTGCTCTCTTTCTGTGTCTGCTAATGTTGTGATGAAGGCACCAGGGCAATATTTGTGCTGATCTGCTGGGTACGTGATGTGTGAGCAAAATCCATATCCCAGGCCTGGAAATGGTTTCAGAGTATCTCAGCTATCTCTGTCCTTGCATGTCATACATGGCATCCACTGGCACACCACACCTCACAAAAACTTGTTGGCTTGTCTGGCAAGGACCTTCTAGCATTTGCCCTATCACCTGCTTGTCTGTGCTATGCAAATATCATAACCTGTAAATTAGTCCTGTAAAAGAAAAGGACTCATTCTTCTTCACCATCCATGCTGATGGATGGTTGTTCAACACTGGAGTGATATATTGCAGATACTTGTGACTTCTGAAGTTCAGAAAGGGCAACACAGCATTGGAAATTTCACTAAGAACCACAGAGGTGGAGATTACCATTTACGACATTGCATCAGCAATTTCATTCTTCCCATTTGAGAGACTCTACTACCAGTACCAGGCAGAAGCACAAGTCATTTTGAATCCACACTGTATTGTTTTGGTGTAGTCCTGGTCATCTTGGGTGGTTTTATCCCTACCACCTTGTACTGTGTCCTGATTTCAGTACTTCAGATGTCATCTTCATATTCCTGTGTAAATGTTTAGTCTTAGCTCTAGAGCAGGAGTGAACCTACTTTCCGGGTGCTGTTCTAATCCAGAAAGTGATGAGAATTTCATTTGTAAAGTATGCACATGGATGTAATCTATATATATTGTACAGCAGTTCAGCAACAAACAGCTGTAATCACCAGAAAGTTCAGAAAACCAGAACTGGACAGTATACATCTGGTCCTTTAATATGTCTAGGTCAGTAGAGCAGCATCCAGAACACATGACATCTACAGCTGAGCTAAAGCCATGCATGCAATTTGTTCCCCAGGTACTATTTACTTGAGGAGTCCCATGAGTATTAGAATAATTTTGTCATTCTCTAGGAGCTCATTGGTGACTATTTCTAATGGGACTTAGACAAGGCTTTAGAAGGAAAGATGCAATGGAAAATAAGTCTTCTTTTATTTGGTTAAGAAATGAATACAAGTGGTGACATGCTCTAAACTGCATAATGATTCATAATCCTGCACAAATGCAAAGCATCTCCTTTTCCACTTGGAGGCAAACATGGCAAAATAGATACATACCAGAAAAGTCAGAACAAGGAAATGTCCAAGGAAGAAGTTTTTGTAGGTGATAGGGTAAATGCCAGCAGAAACAATATATATGCAAAGCACATCAGCTCCTTCTCATTGCAGTTCATTCTCTTTGGCAATCATAAAATCCACAGAGCTTCTGCGTATGTTAGTGGAAAATGTCATGTCTAAAAAGTAGAGTTTCAACACTGGAAATAGTTTAAATATTACAAAACATATGACTTATAATAACTCTTAAACTTGAGATATGCATTAAAAATATGATCCATATGTTCATAGCCATATATTTTGGAAAATACATATTCATAGTCAATGAAATCAGTATAATTTTATGTGCAGAATTTCAATTCCATCTCAAGTAATAAGAAAGAAACAAAGCTTATGAGAGCATATTCTAACATTTCCCACTACCAGAAAACCTACTTTTTAATTTGGCTTGCTGTGCTTGCAATTAGCAAGAACATGCCATTTTTCTAGACAACAGAGCAGCTGACTGTCTGGCATAGTGTTGTGTGGCATTATTAGGAAGTACTAAGAAAACAAGACTGTTGCAAATTCTTTTCTAGCGCATAATATTTTAATATGCCATAAAAATTCTTAGACTGGATGGCACTTAATTAACCCTCCATCCTCAACATTGATTATCCTTTATGGAGCTATGGTTTTTTAGAAATAATTCTTAATACACATCACTGAAGAGCAGTGCTTTTTTGTTTCTTTCCTTTAACCTCCCTGCCTCCTGTTCCCCGACATAAGCTCTGCTATGTGTTAAATCTCCGTATTGGTGGACAAAATGTAATTTGTTAGAAGATCTTTTTCTAGATATTTCATAATTGTAGCATATGTAAGACCATGGGCTTCATTCTGAAAAGCACAACTAGAGCAAGAGCTGTTCCTACCCACTTCTTACTGGTACCAGAAAACACACTCAAGCTTTCTGTGCATAATTGATAGAAGAAAAATAAAAAGATGAAAATGACTTTGCAAATACCAGCGCTGGTATTCAGCACTCAGTCAACAACAGAATGCAAGTGATCAGATCTCCTGCACTTCTTTAATCACACTGTTTTAAAGACATTACTTCCCAACTGACACATTTTAGCTAACACTGGGCATGTGCCTAATCTTCAACTATTCTTCAGCATAACAATTGCTAACCACTTTCACTTTTGTGGTATACTAGTATTATATATGAAGACATAGAAAAACAGTTGCCAATATTGGATAGTCATTTGATTTGGGGAATATAAACTGCAAGTTGTTGATGATCTGAACTAAATACTAATGAACCAAAAATACACTCTTGAAGCTTACAGTTCAAGTATGAATGTAAACCATAGCTTTAACAAGAGTCTGGTTTGAGTCTCTCATATTTGAAATATTTCACCTCTCCCTCTTTCTGCAGAATTCGCAACAAAATGTATGCCAGATGCAAGAGAATAGGAACAAAACTACAGGTCCCTATCTTACTTGAGATTTACTTTTCTATGCATTCAAGCTGGCTATTTGAATAGCAAAAGTCCCTTCTCCTTCTTCTGCACTTACATATGCCCTGATTATGTTAGAAAAGGCCAGATTTGTCAGAGAATTTTCAAGCCTGTTCCCCAGCAGTCAGAATTAGGGGCCCACATGGTAAGAAACAGAAAGTCTTGCCAGAGGAGACATTCATGTTCACTGTCTATGTGTTTATAAATTAGCCTCAGATTCAGACTTTGCTCTCCAATTCTCTTAATCAGTGAAAATTACTAAGAATTATAGTATGTAAACCACTTCTGAATTCTCGGGTCAGTTTTTACTGATGAAATGTTATTAAAAGGCATAAATTTCTGATTTGTACCATATTAAACAAACAAACAAACAAATATGGGCTTATTCATGTCTTTATAACAGCAAAAAGATCCCACAGGTCTGCACAGGTCCTCTATTGCTGTGATCTACATGATAAGGAGGTCATCTGAAATGCAGTTGACAACTAGCATGGTTTCTCAAGTACTGAAGTTCCTAGGCAGTATGCTTGATGAAAAACACATTGCATGTTCATTTATCCCCTATGTCTACTTAAAATGTAAGATATAAACATCTCTTCTATGGATGTACTCAACAAACCTATATCTGGTTTGCATCCTTCAGTCACTGCAAAGACATTTCTTTAGCTAATCCATTGTGGAACTGATTTTTAGAAAAATAGAAGTGGACTCCATTTTGTTAAGTTTAACACGATCTTATAATATCCTTCCAGTAAGTCTAACGCTGTGGTTCTGGCTGCCTTCTCTTATTGCTTTCTGGTGACAGATACGCTGGTGCAGATACTTCTTCCATAAATAATCTGCTCCAAGATTGAAAAAGAAAAAAAGAAAAAAAAAAAAGAAAGAAAGAGAAGAAAATGGAGTTGAAAGTAAACTAAGCTACATAGCACCTTTACATAGCACCTTACTGTGTAAATAGCTTTATGAAAATCAAGTAAGAAAAAACAAAACCCGATGCAATGAAAGACAAAAGTGATCCTTGATATCACTGTGACTACTGAGTAATTATCATGAATGACAGCATAGTGGTTATGGCAGTACTTTACTTCTCTTTACCTCTGCTTGTTGTCTATACCCTCATAGGCTGTTACCAGCTTTGTTGCCTTACTCTATATTGCTACAAGCTCTGAAAAGGGGAGTAGAATGAGAGGTGAAATTAACTTTCTATCACGCCCAGCCAGTCCACATCCTTGCAAATTATCACTGCTCATGGTGTATAAAGAGTATTAGAGTCACAGATTTTTGCTTTTAAAAATTTAAACAAGTTAGCATTTTTGCTCAAGAAAACTAAAAATTTGCAAATTCTGTGTGCTACCTACCATTTCCAGCCATCTCAATTTCTACCAAAGCTGCACGAAGGAGAGAACAAACCAAAAATCACTTCATTAATAAGCATCTTTGGCACTCTGAAATTTAAAGAAAAACATCCTATTTTCAAAAGTTAACAATTTAATTGCTATCAAGAAACTTCTTCAGTTTCCTGCGCTGCACAGTTCTGACTGTGCTGTGAGCTTTCCATGCTTTTGTTAATCCCCAAATGTGCCCATCAGATAAAGTTTTCTATTTGGATAGCACTCCTTTTCTTTCCAAAGTTGTTCATAACTCTGGAACACAAGCTTAAAAATGCCGAGTTGCTAAGATGTCTCTATCTGAGTGAATGCATCCTCAGTTAAAGCCATAGATCCCTACACTTCAGAGATTGCCTTGAGGAAAACCAGAAAGAAATTCAAGTTAAAAATGAGTGATGAACTACAATAGTGAACGTAATGTACCTCAAGGTTGAACTCAATGCATTTTAATCATTTAATTTAATTTTATGCACATTGTATAAATCACATACCTCTTGATTAGAACAGTTTTCAGAGTGCCTGATTTATTTCTATAATGGTTTCAGGCCTGACTCCTACATGGAGTCTTTGAAATTCATCTGTATAAAGCAGTTCTGGACCCCTGCAAGGACTCCAGAGAATCATTTCAGCAGCAGTACCAGCTGACAGACATCAGGGCTCCCCTGGTGTTCCCCAGATGAGAAACCTCTACGCACTTGAGAGAATGTGTACAGTGCAATGAGATAACATGAAGAGCTGTGATTCCTTGAGAAGACCCATAGACGTTTTTGGGTGTAACAAAGGCAGGATTTTTGCCTTTTTTAGTATTTCAACAGAGCAAAAGATAACCAGCAGTCAGGTAATATATGGGACATGAGAAGAATATAAGGTGTTTAACAGGGCAGACTACACGTAAGAAAATGATTCTCCAACAAGTAACAGCTTTTCTATCTCTGGAATCTGCTGGCTGTGACCGTGTTACCTCCACGAGCTGTGGGAGAAAAGTGTAATCAGTTTGCAGCCCACTAGCTATGACAGACCATGTCTGCCACAGATGACTTCGACCAGATTTTCTCTGTGAAGGCAGTAATTGGGATATTGCTCCTCTATCTAGCTGAGTCTTTTCAGAAAGTGTGTTAAAATTTAGTTGTCTATAATTGGCAAATTTATTTGAGAGCAAAATCAGGGAGCATTAATAGATTGTTTGTTCATACAGCATTTGTATCATTTGAAAAGGAAACTACAAAAAATCACTGTAGATCACCCTGGTGTTCAAACCTTTAACAGCAAACCGAGTTTCAACAAGCAACACTCGAACACCACCTTCCTACTCAGGAAATTTCACTTAAAAGCAACTTAAGCTTCCTCAACCCCGTTTCAGTGTGACAACATTCAAACGAAAACCTCAGTTTTCAAAATTTAATTTCAAAATTAAAATAAATAAATAAATAATTGAAATTGGGCACAGCTGCTCTGGGTAAAGCCTAAAAGGGAGCATGCTGCCTAAAGCATGAGAGGGAGATCAAGTTGTTGTTGAAGCTCTGGTGATGTTTTGTGCTGTTCTGATGCTGTTATTAAGTAAGTGCTCTTATTTCAGAGACTGAGGAGAAAGCATTAAGTGAATTTAGATGGCTCTTGCTTTATGAAGTACTCTTCTTAGCTGAGTGGTATATCTCAGTTAACCTCATAATTATAGAGACAGAAAAAGATGTTGCTTTGCTTAGTTCTAAAAAATTATGAGGTCAGTGAAACAACAAAGTAATTTTAGAGAGAAATCTTTGCCTCCTTCTAAATACATAAGTCAGTTCATATATTTACCCTCTAGCAATAAAAATGGAATTAGTTATTTCTTGCTAACAAAATGTTCTCAGCATTTATAATAGTAAATGTAGTTATCTACTCAACATTTCTTCTGTAAAAGCCAAAATGAAGTAATTACTTTAACAGATAAATGAAGTTTACATACATGCATTTTTATGCTGTTTCAGGTAATTCTAGTACTTTGGTCATGTGCTTTCTCGAAGGTCTATCAGGTGTCTACAACCAGTTAGCGCTTCACAGAAGTGCTATGAGTTGAATTGGGGAATATTCAGTGGGTTTATTGCAGCAATTTTGTTGTCCTTTTTCCAAAACCTTCAACATTTTTCTACTCTTGAAAAGCTCTTTTGTTCACGTTATGTCTGTGGTATGACTGTGGTAAAATGAGATAAAATCTCCACCATATGAAATAAACAGCTATAGAATTGCAAATAATTCTAAGTCACCCCAAAAATGCTATGCTTCAATAATATTTAAATTCCTAACAAAGATATTAAAGGATTATTTAATGCAAAACATTTAAAATGTCCTTTCCCTAAGATGTGCAGCTCTAACCCTTTTCATGGTAGTTTATCGGGTTTAGCGTAAAATACACTATAATCTCATTGGTTTGTAGTCCACTCTGATTTCATCATGGTAGTTTTCAGCTATTTTTTCCTGAACTGTATTAAATATAAAGAATAGAAATTAGAAGCTAATGCTATTGCTTCTACAGAGAACCTAGTCTTTATTTCTTAAATGCTGTGATTTCTTCTGGGTCAGATGCGTATTACTCATAAATTCACAGCAAACAATATTTGTCATGTGAAAACACTAACACGTTTTGTGAAGTGACCCCTACAAGTATATTGCATGCTTGGCCTCAGAACACATTTATGTGTTGTGAGATGAAGAAAATCTAGAGCTAATGAAAATGTAAATGCATTCTTAGGAATACAATATACCTCATGCTAACCATTTATTTATGGTGTGGGCCAGATCCAAGATAGGAAAAAAAAATGAATAGCTGTTTTCTGGCATGAGGGCTCACTCCACTATTATGCACTGGATATCACAACAAAGAAGGACTGTTTCTATTTGGGATCTCCCAATGAATTGACAAGACATTTGGCTGTCATCCTTAGAAATTTTGGATATACAAAGCTGGGCTTTGCAATAAATATTTACATTTGTTTGGTTTTTTTAGTATATAAAGAGTTATGCCAAGACCAAATGTGAAAAAGGCTTTAAACCTTCAAAAACATTGAAGTAATATTTTGTTTTTCTCATTTTAAAACATTCATTTCTTTTAACTGTATTTGTGCTTCTCATTTGGGAATTCCTAGCAAGATCAAATTGTCTGAGGCTTTTAAGGTAATGGAAGAGAAAAATTGGAAGCTGCTGTGGGAAGTGGGTTATTATCCTGTGAATTTGTTTTCTACCTGAGATTTTATAGAGGTACAAAATCTTAGGTGGATATTTCAAATATCTTCAATAAGGCTATTTTGTAAGGGAACAAGAATATGTATCTGATTAAATCTTATTTGTGAGACTGGGTATTTAAAATAATGACTGGTATAAAATCTTGAAATTAGTTTTCTTGATTTTTATTTTTATTTTTTAAAAGAGGATCACAGCTGAAGTAAGCTAAGCTTCCATTCACATGAAGTTAATACTGCAAAATGGAAAAAATGACAATAAACATAGCTATAGCATTTCCTGCTTTTTCCATCAGCCTGTAATGTAACAGAATGTTAGGATGAGAGTAGTGGATTTGCATGGAGTACCCAGGTCAGGCAGGTACAGCACTGCTAATTTACTGCCCCAGGCTTCAAATTTCCACTTGCGATTGTGTAGGGGAGTTGTGTAAGGGTGGAAATGAGTTAAATAGAATCATAGAACCATAGAATTAGCCAGGTTGGAAAAGACCTGCAAGATCATCCAGTCCAGCCATCCACCTACCACCAATAACCCCACTAAACCATGTCTCTCAACGCCACATCTAAATGTTTCTTGAACACCTCCAAGGACGGTGAGTCAACCACCTCCCTGGGCAGCCCATTCCAGTGCCTGACCACTCGTTCAGAAAAGTAGTGAAATGTATCACTCAGGTTTGTTAATTATAAGCCAAATGTTGGCTCTTTAGCGTTAGTGTTTGATGTTATTACATCCATATAGAAAAACTATGTAGACTCAATATCTTAGCCTGTTTTCCAAACTACAATGCAAAAAGGGTTATCTAATACCTGATAATGTCAATTAGCTGAAGAGCGATAGCTCTAACAATATAAGAGAAATGCAAAAAAACACATTCTTCTTTTGGCAATTTAAATACAGATTTTTCTGCCTAATCAATTGTACAGCTTAGAGAACGCTCTAACCATCTGATCCCCTCTATGGAGTGACTTATCTGGCAGTGCTCAGAGAACCTGACCTAATTTCTGCAACCCTTCTCGCACTCATGCTAATATGAAATGTGACAAGAGCACTTAAAAAATATTCCTGATAAAATCTCGGGGGCAAAAGGTGGTTTGCATCTGTATCCTATCTCATTACTCCAGCAGGCAGCTAGACAAACCGAGCTGTCTTAGCTGGAATCCAAGTGACTCATCACTTTAAAGCCAATTACAATGCTAGCATATATTTGAAATATGTATTCTATAGTAGTCTGAAACATTCCTTATGGCATGTAGAGGATATGACTGTTTATAAGTATGATTGAGTATTTATATCACTTATGTTTTCCTTCTCTCTTAAAGATTCGTGATAAACATTCCAAAATAGTTGTTCCATATAAAATATATAGAAGGTTTGACAAGAATAATTGCTTTTTCTAAACCTGTATTGAAGTAGTTAGAGCTTGCATGGTTTCTGTCTCAATTCAGAGCTCTCCTATAAGAGTTTATCACTTCAGATAACTGGTTATCTCATCTGGATATTATTCAGCTAGTCTACTTGTAGAGGTCTAGTAATTTCAGGACACCTGAAGTCATAGAAATCTTTTTTATTTTTTTTATACTGGCCTTCTCAATAAGCTTGATTTGAGTTTATGCAGCTGAAATAAATACTGCCTTTTCTAAAATTTATGTCTTTAGCTTTATTAAGCTTGATTTGAGTTTATGCAGCTGAAATAAATACTGCCTTTTCTAAAATTTATGTCTATACCTTGTAAAGAATGGCATGACTGTCTGTCAGTACCAGCTAGAAATGCTACTACTGGTAACATGCATATGATGGTTACAAGTCTCTCAGGAGTTTAGTTGCTCACAAGCAACACTACTGAAATTTTATTTTTGGAACTGTTAATGTACGCAGTGATTTTTATAGTGGTATTTGCATCCATGAGCACTGCGTTCTTAGAAGTGCGTTCACAGCATTGTTGTTAGAATCTGAGAAACTGCCATGATTGCCACAACCCATCTGCACTTAGAATGATCACGATGTAAATTCTATAAGGCTCTGATAATAAAACCCCCATGAGGCAGCGAACTGATAATACAAATTGAAGTCGGAATAAATACCAGAACACATAGGCATGGAACAATGTGGAAAAACATGGAGCAGTAGAGATACTGCTGCTTTGATGAAAAGGTAGGAACCATCGCTGACCAGGTTACAGGATTTTAACGTCAAGATAGTGATTAGAGTCATTAGGGAACAGATTATACTTTCATCCTACAAAGCCTCTTTCAGTGTATGATGGCTACAGCAGCTATCGGATCAAACAGCACTTCAAACACAAGGTACTTGATTGGGTTGCACTCAATGTGGGTATGTATAAGCAGCAGTTACATTTCATACTCTGAAATAGAGAATCATCATTAATCTGTGTCACCGAGCTTTATTCTTTGACTCTGCTCCTCTTATATCTAAATTCCTTCCATGGCACCTGTCAGCAAAGTGTAGTTTTTTCGTCATTGTGCCCTTTTTCTAAGTGGGATGTATAGAACTGTTTTCCATTTGAAGTTCTTGCTGTACGAGCAAAACTCTCTTGGAACGTGCATGCTATTTCACTAGAGTGAAAGGGAATTAGTTGTATCAGCCAACATTTTAAAATCCTTCCAAACTAAGATTAATTGCCAGATGTTCCAGGAACTTTATCATCAGTCTGGTCAGTCCTGATGTCCTTGCTTTGTGGTATATGTGGTAGTTGCTTTTTTGGCACAGTATATCATTTCCTAGACAGCTTCAAGGGCTGTAGTTAGATGAACTGATTTTGCTTTTTTAGGCTTTGTGCATTTTTAGGCTGTGGGAAATGCGAGAACTCTGTATGATTTCCCTTAATTATAGTGAAACCTGAGAGTACCACAAGAGTCTGATCTGTTTTTGCTCTAACTGTATGTAGATAAGTGCTAAAAGAATTTGCATGTGAGACTCACTCACAATGTCCAGAGAATAGACTCCACAGCAAGAATTCCTTCCCATTCATGAAATCCTGTATTTATCTTAGGGCATTTTGGCCTTGTAGTTTCCATGTATGTAGTCATAGCCACAAGGAAAAATCTTTAGTTCAAACAACTCCTCTTGAAAACGAAAAGGACAATAAGCAGCAGAAATGTTAGAGGTAGCATGTACCCACCAGCCAGGCATCACATAGGCTACAGCCATAAATCAGAGCTGGTTTTAAAATAGCTGGTCAGACAGAAGAAGCATACTTGCAGTAGGACAGAGTACAGTCCCTGCCAGCCAAATGAACACTACTGCCTTGGGGAGGATTTACAGCCTGCTGCTTTTTGTAGCCCAATCTCTCTCCTTTTGCCTGCTTACAGTACAGGCTTCTGGCACCCAAGGAGGCTCTGGGATATACCTTCACTCACCCAGCCAAACCATCTCGCCACAGGAGAGCTGCTGTTCTACAACAGGCTTTCACTTACCCTCGGTGTCATAAATCTTTATGGATCTGCTTGATGTGTGGTGTTTCAAAATCGTTTTGAAGTTCGGGAGAAGGTGATGAAATAATTTGGATTTCTAATTTGCAGTATTTTGCTCTCAGCAAAGCCACAGAATGACAAATATTTAACAATTTATGGAGTTTTTTTCCTGCTAGAAATATGAAGATGATATCCATCTGCAGATGCAATTTACTCACAACACCTTGGGGTATTTTTACAGAGAAAAATATAAATTGATAAAGAGATTACAAAAATGCCTCTTGACAAAGCTGATACTTAGTCATAGGTGTCGTGGAGAGCTGTAGTTTCAGACTGACAAATGTACAAAGAAATTTCAAAGATCATATGGTCCTTGTCCTGGTAACAAACAGTGAAGGGGACTGATGGTACTTCTGCAGCAGCACTGTCTCATGGATTTGCTGTTTAAGAAGAGTTATGGTGCTGCTAAGGTACAGGTGAAATGAGACAACTGAGTGGAGTACACAGACTGTCAGACTGAGGTTGGTTCACATGTTAACAGCGATTTTTCTACTGCTACTTTGGACAGCTGAGTAAAAACTAGAACTGTTTGGAAAACATTTTGTGTTCTACAGAAAACAATATTTTCCCATCTAACTTCACTCCTGTTTGGGTTATCATTTTTTTATATCTAGCAAATATAATATTACCTTTACAATAATTTTTCTTTTTTATTTCTCTTCCCCAAACTACAACTAGGATCACAGACAGCTGAATCTGAGCTAAGGGCTACAAGTGGCTCTCACTGTGTGCTTTTGCCAATAAAGTTGGCCAGTCATATATGGACCCCTTTTTTTCTATAAAAGATAAACACGATGATCAAGTAATTGCATTTAATTATTCTGAAGAGGTTTGATTCCAGATATTTGGGTGATTATGGTAATTAAGTAGCAAATAATTTTAAGATGCTAAACATGAAAGACTGTATTTGTTTGGTTTTGTAATAAACTGACCTTTTACGCTTGCTGCATATGCCTCCCAGTTTGATATGTAATTTTTAATGTAATGCAATGTTACTTCTAACTCTCTGTGTTCTCAAAATCTAATCAGTCTTCCATTTGATACTGCTGTATCCATTACCTCACTTTATTCTTCTGTATTTTGTTTACTGAAGTATATATCAGTAAGGAAGATGTGGAAAAGTTAGTGAACGCTCTGTGTTCCTTTGCACTGGTGGTTTGCAATACATCATTTTACCTCTTGGATGAATATATATATATATTTTTAAGAGTGTTTTTTGGAAAACAAGTTATTTTTCAAACATTTTACATTTAGAAAGATGGTGCTTGTATGCTACATTTAAAAGTAATTTGTGTCACTCATCAGTAAAAACATAAATGTGCATTGACTAGTCAGATAATAACTGGGCTGATAGAGCTTTGGTTTCTATTTCTAAGGGTATTTTGGTTTTTATTCAGGTATCTATTTCATCATCCAAAAAACACAAAGGGGCATTTTTAGGCATCTAATATCAGCTTTGTTTTCCCCTTGCATTCTCAATACTTTGTCTCATTTTTCTGCTTGGATGTGGATTTTTTTATTTGATTTGACAATTGGATTGATTTCCTCTAAAAGATGCCATGTGATAACTCTACAATTTAAAATGATTCTAAAATATGAAGTCTGATCTAAAATAGATAAATACACATAAAGTGTAATACAAAGTGAACTGAGATTCCACAGTACTAAAGAGCAAACTTGCAAAGCCCTCCTGGGGTGCCTGGTGGTCTCAAAGGCACTAAAATCAATGAACACTGTATTTCTATTTAGAGTTGCACTTATGAGCAGACTAGCTATCTTTTCTCCCTAGTAAACACTCCTAAGGGTGCATCTACATTCTTTGACTCTCAGGAGGCTTCCTGTAACTATCACAAATAGTCTCTTCTGTAAACAAGGCTCCTTGAGAATTGTGATGAGGGGAAGACCAGATACTAGTTTTTAATTTAATGGCAGAATGTTCCAAGAATATGTGAAAACCCTGAGACTTAGTCTCTTTAACTGTTCTATACTTCTGTTTCCTGATGTCTACTCTGCAATTTAATTGGCTTTTTATGATATTATTTCTAATTGATGTTTACAAAGATTTGTGAATGGTTTCTTGAGAAAAGACTGCGTTTAAATTAGACAGTGCAAGATAATTAGAAACAACAGACATTCAGTGTAATGAAAGCATTAAATGTACTGGAAGACTCACTCTACATGTAAGATATTTGAACTCTCAAGATAAGTTCCTCTTTCTAATTGAAGCATGATAGTAAATGTAGAAGACTGGTGAATTTTCTTACAACACAGAATTTAGCTATGCAAATGAAGAGATTATACGTAAACACTACACTGGCCTGTGGTAAGTAAACTATTATTGCAGTTGCAAACTGCACCATAAGCTCTAATTAAATAGTTTATAGATTGTTATTACACAATAGCAAATGTGCAATCAAAGAAAAACAGAGCAGAGACTCAGATACATAGTGAACTGAGGAGCAATGTGGAGTAGTGTGCATTGTGACAGCAGCACTTTATGACGAACACTTAAAAGCAGCACATAGTCTTCTGGTTTTGAAGTCTCTGAGCAACAGGGACACAAGATTTTCTCCTGCACAATCTTCACCCTCTGTCTGATACTTTGACGTGCACTTTTTTTACATTGCTGTGGTGTAAGAAAGGTAAGTAAGAGTACTTATCACAACTCCAAACTTGTTTATTTAGGGGAAAAAAAAAAGAAAATAGTATATCTTCTGCACATAAACCCATTAAAGTTCCTATTTAGTCCTTTTAGTTTACACTAGTGACTGAATAGGGGCTGCAGTCAAGAAAAATCCTTCTTCCACAAGGAACCATGAAACAAATGCAGTTGCAGTGGCTGAATGGGTGACCATCCTCAGCTTCAGGACATTCCTAACTCAGCCAAATGGCCTCTTTACTGGTTTGAGAACTACTGAACTCAACGTATCAGTGAGAATGAAAAATTACTCTTGGTTAAAATTAGCATATTGGATTTGAAACAGCAGGAGTCCAGGAGCTGATTCATGAACAATAGTTTGGCTGCAAACAGCTAAAATTTCTATCCTGACTATCTCACTGTGTTTACTGTCATTGTTTCCTTTATGCTGAATGACATATACAGCAAAACTGAATTAAACAGTATTGTTTCTGGTAAAAACATGTGGGAGAGAATTTTCTCAAAGCAAACAACCTCACGGTGGACAAAACTGCAAATTCCTCAGCAATTAATCATAGAGTTCACACTGATAAGTTGTTAAGACATTTGCCATATAATTCACCAATGTATTATTCTGTTGTTCGGAGGACTTTAATACACAGTGTTGTTTTATTCTTGTGTGTTTGATCTATTCTAAATGCTTTATGTCAGCCTGTAGAAAGGAAAACATGTTTTGCTGTGCATTGAAAAGTTGATGAGCATTTAGAATATTTCAAAATATTTGCTTCAGTACATTTTTAATTAGTTTGTGTAAAGTGCTTTGGAATACTCTCATGAAGGAAGAATTGTGTTACTGTTTACAAGCCATGGTGAAGTATACTTAAAAGAAGAGAGAAAATGTATTGTCTGGGATTCTGGCATCCAGTTAAAAACTAGTGTATAGCACCCTGTAACTCATTAACAGTTCTGCAAGGCTAATGAAGCTATTTATATCAATGATATACAGTACTCCTTTTGGTGCTAATTTATATACAGCTCGTTCACAAATCAGTAATGCTAAAACTGGAGAAATATCCAGTGCCCAAGAAATAGGTAAACATGAACTCTTCTCTTTTTTGATGCTTCTGTCCTCAAGTGGACATGAAAATTTTCACTGCAGTCAGTGGGACTGTTAGCAAAGGTTGGGCTTCAGGACTGCATCCAAACATGCTTTTCATAGCCAGCAGAATATGGCTAAATTTTGGGTATTCTCCAGGTTTGTTTAGCCAAATCTCATTGCCAGCAAATGCAAAATCAGGTGATCCTACTGCGAGAGGGCTCAGCTAGGAAGCCAACAAGATTAAAGATTTATTTGGGAAATATCACCTGACTTCATCAACCTTCAGATAAGCATTTCATGTAAATCTAAAACTAGGTTAATCTAATGTAAAACCAATGTCAATTGTCGCTTAAGGAAGCTATATTATAAAGAAGTCTCTGACTACTTTTGGAGGTCTTTAATATATCCATCTCACTGAAACTGCATTAGAAGAAAGTAGACGCATCGATGATAGAATTTCTCTCCTTTTGTGGGCCAAACAGTGGTTCATTCACTCATGGGGAAACATAGATAAATGTATGTTGCTATCAAAGCTGCAAGAACTGATTTAACACCATTTATTTTTGCTGTAGAGTAGTGGGAGTTTCAAATTCTAAATGTTAAAATTCATATACAGATTGTTTTTTAATGTTGATTTTGCTTAATATGATACTCAAAACTAATTTTTCACTGTCTCCTTATAAAGAACCAATCTACACCTGCTAGTCTAGCAATAAATGACTGATGTTCTTGTTCTTACAATAACTCCTATTTCAGAACTTTCATTCTTGGAAAGGCAGTTTTTAAGACTGCAGTCATTATCACTGTCTAAACTGTGTTTCTCAGCCTGCTGTGCTGCAGTGGAAGCAGTGGCATTCCCTGTGTCCCCTGTACAGAGTGAGAGTCGCTGCTGCAGCTTGTTGCCATGGAGCTAGTGCAGGCCGCGCTGGGCCTTGGACTTGCCTCAAGTTAGTTCTTTTTTAATTTTTTTAGAGACCTTCAAGATCATCTAGTTCCAACCCCCCTGCTATCGGCAGGGACACCTCCCTCTAGACCAGGTTGCTCAAAGCCCCATCCAGCCTGGCCTTGATGCCTCCAGGGAGGGCGTATCTGCAAACTGTCCAAGCAACCTGTTCCAGTGTCTCACCACCCTCACAATAAGGAATTTCTTCCTGATGTCTAGTCTAAATCTACCCTCTTCCAGTTTAAAGCCATTTCCCCTAGTCCTTTCACTACATGCCCTTACAAAAAGTCACCCTCTGCCACTGGCACAGCAGAATTTTGTAAGGGATGAAAGTAAAAGCAAAGCATGTACTGGTAAGGAATTATTTTAAGCAAAATGAAAGGTTCATTTTGGTGTTGTATGCTTCTTCAGAACACCCAGCACTCCCTCCTTCAACTAACAATGCTTCATGGAAGGTATTCTTTTCTCTTTGAGAATTATTCATTCAAGAAGGTAACAGAGGACGTAGCTGTGTTTAAAGGCTTCCACTATGAGCAGTGGTTCCTGCGGCATGCAGCAGGGGCAGCACTGCCTGGTTTTCCTGTGTGTCCCAGGCTTAGGCAACAATGCATTTACATGTTGGTTTTTAATAGAGACAAGACTGTAAAAGATAATCCTTTCTTATTATGACATTTTAATTCAATAATGCAAAAAAAATTTTTTAGAAAAAGCTATTATGTTTATTTCAGTCTGTTTCTCCTACAAAATGAACAAGAAGAGATGGAAGGGAAATTGCTTGTTAGCATCTAACAATATTAAGAAACCATTCAGATTTGAAAAAAAGTGTTGGAGAAAGTACTAGAAAGTGTATTATAAAATGCATTGCTTCAAAGTAATTTTAAAATATTTATTTAGCTGTGAAATGTAGAATAAGTCTTCTCGGTGCTTGCCACAACTTTCTCCTTTGCACACGAAGGAACAAAATATTGTTGTTAGAATTCTTTTTTTTTTTCTACTGAAATCATATGGGGTCCCATAGTGATGTTACAGTAAAAATTATCATCTCAGCCCAAACTTCCATTCTTAAGTTTTTGAAGGACACCTTGGTATGGCTCATTTAAATTAGTGGGATACTTGCCTATGCCCGTAGGGTGTTGGAGCAGGGAAAAGTTGTAGAGCGTTTCATGTTTCAGGAGGGCAAAAGTTTCTCTCAAAATTTTGCTCTGGAAATGCATGAGTAAAGATGGGTTTGATGGCAACTGACTATGGACAATACACTATGTACACCATTGTATTAACATGACTGCAGATATCTTCTTTTTCACAGTCATTTTTTTTCTGAAACTTGAAAGCTACTGGAGATTTATTGAAAATTGCTTTCTTACAAAATGAAAATTTCAATCTTTTTAAGGATTGTGGGGCATCTGAATAAGAAAAGACTTAGCAGTAAAGGAGAAAAAGAAGGAACAAACGAAAGCTTGAAGACTTGCCTTCCTCCCCCTCATTTTGCTGTGTAAACTCAAAGCGCTTACCAAAAATTACTTTTCAGAAGCCAAACCGACATTATTCTGCAGTAATGTTTTCACAACTGACCCTGGTTGAAGCTTGATGTTTATAGCTGAGCTGCTCTCAGGGCTGGTGTTCTGCCAGGAAGGAATTCCTGCAGCCCTGCTCCAAGTGCTGGGCTCCTGCTGTCCCCTGCTCCGCCCAGCACTTGCACTTATCTGACGGTAAGATGGCTGGTGGAGATAAAGCAGCAGAGAATTAACCCTCTAGAAAGGTAATTAATTTTCTGCTGCAATTTAATTTCAATGCCTGAATGGAGCGTCTTGCACTGGGAGAAGCAAGCAGGATGATGTACAGAGTGGGTTAGTGCAGCCAAGGTGAGGAGGAAGGGAAGTGACTCCTGGCAAACAATAGGCGTTAAAGTCAGCTTGATGGTACTGTGGAGCAGTGCCACCAGCCATCTGCCTTCAGATCCATGCACACATAAATCTGTGAAGAGTCTGTAAACTCTCAGGCAAGTTAACTCTGCCAACAGCCCTGGTAATGATGAGTTAACTGTCAACCATGTTGATGGTTTTGCAATTCTTCTACATATTAGAGTCTGTCATTGTCTTTTCTTACACCATTTATTGTGAATGGAGTTATTTCTTGCCACAAATAAGAGATTTTTGGGTAGAAAGAAAAAAAAAAAGTCCTCCCTAAAGCATAAAAGCACAAGCTGAGCTTGGTGCTCAGTGAAGGGTAGAAGAGAGGCCAAGCCCACGAAGCTGTGAAGAGCTTGGATGCTGTCCTTGGACACAGTCTGGATGGTCTATTAAAAGTTGTCTCTCATGTCAGTAACTCACGTGGGCTGAGCATATTTGTGGGTGAGAGTGCTATAAAGACTTTTTGTACTCTTGTGTTTCATGTATTTAATAATAAGAGAGCAATAACACTATAAATAGGAACACCATAGTTGGTAAGGACTGGGGCTACAAAGAAGATATGTGGTCTCAGCTATGACAGGAGGGGAAGGAAAATATCATCTGAACCAAGCAACTTCTACAGAAGTGCTTCATTAAAATGAGGTTTGTACACAACCCATAGACAGAACAATTGCCTTTTGCAAAGTGAACAGCTAGCAAGCAGGAGTGTGCCTTTTTTGGTCACGTTTTTAAAAGGGTTGAAAAATATGTGCTTAGTAGGTGTTGTGGCTTTTGTGAGTAGTGTGAGCCTTCCTGTGCATTAAGAGCATTTTTCGTCAATGTTTGTACCTTGTTCCTATATTCTGTCATGGAGAAAACTTCTTCCTCCTAATCCTGCTCCCCCAAGGATATATCAAAACAGTATCAATCAAGGTTTTGTTGCACCTCACCTATACCCCACAGAGTAAAACATAATGAACTCAAGCTGGAAGGACAGATCTGCTCATTTAATGCAGCCGGCCAGCGTTGTGTTCTGATACAAACTGATAATGGATTCAAAAGTGAGCTTGTCTAGATATTAGCTGAGTGCTTTTGTTCAGATTGTTGTGGAAAAGATAAAGCACAAAAATAAGGGAAGTCTCTTTAGTTTGCACACCAACAGCCAGCTTGTGATTCATCACTGGAAAAGAATGGACTAAGTTTGTTCTGAGATATTAAATCCAGGTAACAAGTGAATTTGTGTTTTCACAACACTGAATTTACCTGCTACAATGCATTTTAGGCAGAAAGTGACACAGAGGAATAGGTGGCCAGTTCTTCTTTTAAATGATATACCTAAAGAGCTCGCTGTATTAGAGTTTTAAACATAAATTCAGTTGCAAGCACTTCAGTAGTTTCATAGCAGACATTGTAAGCTCACAGGTCTATATTTATGCAAGTTTTTAATCTCCTCCCTTGGGCCTAAGTATTTCACTTTTAGCTGCATTTATTCAAACAAAAGCAAAACATTTTATTTTGCACATTCCTATGACAATAATGGATTAATCAATATTATACATGAGAGCAAAGGTTAAAACACAGTGCTGGAGAACGGCATTCATGTATTGATGGCAAGGACAATTAAACGTGTAAAGTAACTTAGTGCTCCTTGCTCTAGAAGAACATCTAATCTCTCAAAGAACAAAAAAAATACCATTTTTTTTATTATCTTCTCAACCAGCCTAAGATTTTTGTTTTTTTTTTTCCTTAACAAATAGCTTCTCTTTGCTCCCAATCTCCTAAAATTTGCATGTTTAGAAAAGTCCAAATAAGCATGCACAACACCTCTCCATTGCAGATAAGAGTGTAAAAGAAAAATACAGCAGAGTGGTTTTCTTCTGAGAAGTGGTCAGGAATAGCAGGTTGTTTTCCCCCTGAGAAACAGCTAGCAAATTGGAATCTCTGTATATTGTTTTTACACGTTGACCCTTCTCCTGGAGATGTGGCCAAAAACAGCACACAGAAGGATAGATGACAGCAAGTGTATGTGTTCAGCTGAAGGATTTTCACTGCACAGTTCAAGGTTAGAAAATGCTGTTCAACTACAAACAAAAGGGTGAAACAGATATTTTCCCCAGTTAATCTTCTGGCCATCTATTATATCAAGGCAACGAATGATAATTGGTAATAAAAAAATAGGTATATTATCAGGAAGAGAAACAAAATAAACATACTATTTAGAAATTTATAAGGGGTCAGTGATTTATTTTATTTTGTTTTTAGTGAACCATATACAAACCAGCTCTCTATATTTAGCTATTTTCTCTTTTGATAATTTGTGACTTAAAAAACGTATTTCCTGAGTCCCTGTTCACTACAGCCCTTGTACTGGGGTGCTCCAAAATTAATGCCTTCTGTTTTATTATGTTGGCCCACAACATCAGAGGTGGATGTTGGTGGTATGGCAGTAGAGGCTGAACCTTCCCACCAGTATTCCCTAACATTTTGTTGCTGTGTGACAAATGGCAGTAGAGGGGCAGTCTGACAAAATGGTAACTGACACGGAAGAGTGTAGGAAACAAAGGCGTGGAATTGAATTCCTCTGTGCAGAAAAAATGGTACCCACAGACATCCATCGGCCCTTGCTGAATGTTTATGGAGACCAAACAGTGGATGTGACCACAGTGAAGCAGTGGGTGGTGCATCTCAGCAGTGGTGACAGTGAAGTGGGTCACCTCCACTGTTGTAGAATTTTATGAGTGCGGCATGCAGGCTCCTGTTAATCCGTGGCGAAAATACATAGCTAATGGGAGTGGCTGTGTTGAAAAACAATGTTCTGTAGTTGAGAATTTTCTCTACCCTGGAGTGTTATTGTGCTCTTTGTATTGGTTGTAGTTTTCATGAAAATAAATAGGAGGTGTTACTTTGGGAGTAATACACATATATGTGTACGTAAACAAAAAAAATTATTACATTCATCTTTTCATAAAGAAAAGAAAAAATAATAAAAGATACATAACTCAGCAAAGGAAAATTGAACATGATTTGATATATTTGAACTCTAACTTATGAGGAAGTAGAAATCCCCTTTCAACACAGATGTACAATTTATGTTTTCAGAAATTGTAATGCTTTCAAAAAGATCACTATTAAAGAATGGTATATTTAAAAATAAAAAATCCTGAGAGTAGTAATATGCCCTGCACAACCTGAAAAATTCAGTGTGAAGGACCACTGCTACATAACTGAATAGCTACCACTCCCTTCTCCATGTAAGAGAGAACAGGCAGACACTGACAGATGCCTGAAAACTTACCAAGTCCAGGCTGTACTGAATCACAGTGGATCAAGAGCTGTTTGTACAGAGTGTTTGAAACAGAAGGATAAATGGTTCCAAAGCCATAAAGATGCTGGAAATGAAAGCCAGCATCATCAGATAAAAACACCCCTCTTAGCAGTCATAAACAGAAATATTGTGCTAGGATCTTGTACAAATTTGTACTTATGCGATGTCCTCCCTTAATTGTTATGGTTGTCACAAAAAGTAACTCAGTTAAAACAATCTAATTTGAAAGCAACAAATAATTACTCCAAGGCGTATATCAGAATGTGAAGTATGCATTTTTCACATCAACTGTGGAACTTTTTGGACAAGTGCAATTTCTGAAGCTTCTTCAAGCCTCAGAGCATTTCCACTTGCAGAGAAAGACAATTCCCTCACAAAAAGTGGATAGGATGTTTTCACTATCCACATGAGAAAATCTGTGGGGGTAAGTTAATTCAGAGAGGAAATTTATTACTGTAATGAAAAATCAGATAAAACAACCACGTGGTTGGGAGAAATTTTGAAAGTTCTTCTTGAACCAGCTTTTGTGCTGCTTTGGATTCATAGGCTCCTTTTCCTCTGTTACTACTATGCCACATGTAGTTATTGTTGTGATTTTAAATATAAGACACGGGAGACCATTCAGAGTTTATTTAATGATTTGTCATTGTTTATTGATAAGAGATTTCATGAATGCAAAGTGATATCAGAAACATGTGCTGCCTGGTGTGCAGCCAGGCCCAGCCCAGGAAAGACATGGAGAGGCAACAAGGCTTTCTGTAGAGGACATGCTCTACCTCCACTCTGTCCATTGTGTGCTGATGTGCTCAGATGCCTCATCCATTAGGCCAGCTGTCACCTCAGGGGTGCAGCGTGTTCCTCCTGGGCCAGATTATGAACAGATCCTTCAGAAATCTGCTCAGTTCATGTTGCCCTGCCATCGTTATACACAACCAGGCAGTGAGCTCCATTCCACCTGCCAGCTGGGAACCCCTCAGCCCTTGCTGCTGCGCGCACAGGCAGCTCCAAGAGGTACAATGAAACCGTACAAGCGCAGAACTTTGCGGTGGAGAAGCTCAGAGCCGTTCACCACCCTACTCAGGTGGCGATGCATGCATGCGGGGCCATGGGGGCCGGGCAGGGCAGGGCAGGGCGGGCAGCGCCTCTCTCACACAGCGCTCGGCCCCACCCCGCGCTCCCCTCTGCCCTCAGCGGGGCTCGGGGACCCGCCGGGCCTACCCCGCCTCCCGCCCGCCCCAACTTTCTCTCCCGCCCCCGCGGCTGATGGCGGGGAGGCCGATAGGGAGGGACGCGGGGAGGGAGGCGCTGCCCCGCGCCCGCCGCCCGGTAGCTGCCGGGAGGGAGATGCTCGCTGTCACTTTCCCTTATCCCCACGCGCCGCCCCCTGCCCTCCCCCCGCGCCCGCCG